>NC_066621.1:1861395-1976395 GCF_025201925.1 Gopherus flavomarginatus | reverse complement strand
AATGCGGTGCCCAGAACTGGACACAATACTCCAGTTGAGGCCTAACCAGCGCAGAGTAAAGCGGAAGAAATGACTTCTCGTGTCTTGTTTACAACACACCTGTTAATGCATCCCAGAATCACGTTGCTTTTTTGCAACAGTATCACACTGTTGACTCATATTAAGCTTGTGGTCCACTATGACCCCTAGATCTCTTTCTGCCATACTCCTTCCTAGACAGTCTCCTCCCATTCTGTATGTGTGAAACTGATTGTTCCTTCCTAAGTGGAGCACTTTGCATTTATCTTTATTGAACTTCATCCTGTTTACCTCAGACCATTTCTCCAACTTGTCCAGATCATTTTGAATTTTGACCCTGTCCTCCAAAGCAGTTGCAATCCCTCCCAGTTTGGTATCATCTGCAAACTTAATAAGCGTACTTTCTATGCCAACATCTAAATCGTTGATGAAGATATTGAACAGAACCGGTCCCAAAACAGAAACCCTGCGGAACCCACTTGTTATACCTTTCCAGCAGGATTGGGAGCCATTAACAACTACTCTCTGAGTACGGTTATCCAGCCAGTTATGCACCCACCTTATAGTAGCCCCATCTAAATTGTACTTTCCTAGCTTATCTATAAGAATATCATGCGAGACTGTATCAAATGCCTTACTGAAGTCTAGATATATCACATCCACCGCTTCTCCCTTATCCACAAGGCTCGTTATCCTATCAAAGAATGTTATCAGATTAGTTTGACATGATTTGTTCTTTACAAATCCATGCTGGCTATTCCCTATCACCTTACCACCTTCCAAGTGTTTGCAGATGATTTCTTTGATTACCTGCTCCATTATCTTCCCTGGCACAGAAGGTTAAACTAACTGGTCTGTAGTTTCCTGGGTTGTTTTTATTTCCCTTTTTATAGATGGGCACTATATTTGCCCCCTTCCAGTCTTCTGGAATCTCCCCCGTCTCCCATGATTTCCCAAAGATAATAGCTAGAGGCTCAGATACCTCTTCTATTAACTCCTTCAGTATTCTAGGACGCATTTCATCAGGCCCTGGTGACTTGCAGGCATCTAACTTTTCTAAGTGATTTTTTACTTGCTCTTTGCTTATTTTCTCTTCTAAATCTACCCTCTTCCCGTAAGCATTCACTATACTAGACATTCCTTCAGACTTCTCAGTGAAGACCGAAACAAAGAAGTCATTAAGCATCTCTGCCATTTCCAAGTCTCCCGTTACTGTTACCCCCCTCCTCATTGAGCAGTGGGCCTACCCTGTCCTTAGTCTTCCTCTTGCTTCGAATGTATTGATAAAAAGTCTTCTTGTTTCCCTTTATTCCCATAGCTAGTTTGAGTTCATTTTGTGCCTTTGCTTTTCTAATCTTGCCTCTGCATTCCTGTGTTATTTGCCTATATTCATCCTTCGTGATCTGCCCTAGTTTCCATTTTTTATATGACGCCTTTTATTTTGTAGGTCACGCAAGATCTCAAGGGTAAGCCAAGGTGGTCTTTTGCCACATTTTCTATCTTTCCTAACCATTGGAATAACTTGCTTTTGGGCCCTTAATAGCATCCCTTTGAAAAACTTCCAACTTTCCTCAGTTGTTTTTCCCCTCAGTCTTAATTCCCATGGGACCTTGCCTATCAGCTCTCTGAGCTTACCAAAATCCGCCTTCCTGAAATCCATTGTCTCTATTCTGCTGTACTCCCTTCTACCCTTACTTAGAATTGCAAATTCTATGATTTCATGATCACTTTCACCCAAGCTTCCTTCTACTTTCAAATTCTCAACGAGTTCCTCCCTATTTGTTAAAATCAAGTCTAGAACAGCTTCCCCCCTAGTAGCTTTTTCAACTTTCTGAAATAAAAAGTTGTCTGCAATGCAGTCCAGGAACTTATTGGATAGTCTGTGCCCCGCGGTGTTATTGTCCCAACATATATCTGGATAGTTGAAGTCCCCCATCACCACCAAATCTTGGGCTTTGGATGATTTTGTTAGTTGTTTGAAAAAAAGCCTCATCCACCTCTTCCGCCTGATTAGGTGGCCTGTAGTAGACTCCCAGCACGACATCACCTGTGTTTTTTACCCCTTTTAGCCTAACCCAGAGACTCTCCACCCTTCCGTCTCCTATGTCCATCTCCACCTCAGTCCAAGTGTGT
This sequence comes from Gopherus flavomarginatus, assembly GCF_025201925.1. Taxonomy (NCBI): domain Eukaryota; kingdom Metazoa; phylum Chordata; order Testudines; family Testudinidae; genus Gopherus; species Gopherus flavomarginatus. Next base: position 1,974,244 of record NC_066621.1, on the reverse strand, counting down.
ACATTTTTAATATATAAGGCAACACCTCCTCCCTTTTTCCCCTGTCTATCCTTCCTGAGCAAACTATACCCATCCACACCAACATTCCAGTCGTGTGTATTATCCCACCAAGTTTCAGTAATGCCAATAATGTCATAGTTGTATTTGTTTATTAGCACTTCCAGTTCTTCCTGCTTATTACCCATACTTCTTGCATTTGTATATAGGCATCTAAGATACTGGTTTGATCTTGCCTCCCAGCTTTGCCCTGACCCTCCTTCCTCTCTGCCATTATATCCCGTGCTCCCTCCTGCTTCTGTACCTGATGCATTGAGGATTAGCTAATGTGACGCCAATTTTTTTAAAAGGGCTCTAGAGGTCATCCCAGAAATTACAGGCCAGTAAGCCTGACTTCAATACTGGGCAAACTGGCTGAAACTATAATAAGAACAATATTGTCAGACTTATAGATGGACATAATTTGTTTAGGAAGAGTCAACATGGCTTTAGTAAAGGGAAATCGTGCCTTACCAATCTACTAGAATTCTTTGAGGGGGTCAACAAGCATATGGACCAAGGGGATCCAGTGGATATAGTGTACTTAGATTTTCAGAAAGCCTTTGACAAGGTCCCTCACCAAAGGCTATTATGCAAAGTAAGCTGCCGTGGGATAAGAGGGAAAGTGCTCTCATGGATTGGTAACTGGTTAAAAGATAAGAAACAAACAGTAGGTATAAATGGTCAGTTTTCAGAACGGAGAGAGATAAATAGTGGTGTCCCCCAGGTATCTGTACTGGGCCCAGTCCCATTCAACATATTCATAAATGATCTGGAAAAAGGAGTAAACAGCAAGGTGGCAAAATTTGCAGATGATACACAATTATTAAAGATAGTTAAGTCCCAGGCAGACTGCGAAGAGCTACAAAAGGATCTCTCAGAACTGGGTAACCGGGCAACAAAATGGCAGATGAAATTTAATGTTGATAAATGCAAAGTACTGCACATTGGAAAGCATAATCCCAACTGTAGATATAAAATGATGGGGTCCAAATTATCTGTTACCACTCAAGAAAGAGATCTTGGAGTCATTGTGGAGAGTTCTCTGAAAACATCCACTTGATGTTCTGTAGCAGTCAAAAAAGCAAACAGAAATCTGGGAATAATTACGAAAGGGATAGATAAAAGAAGGAAAATATCCTATTGCCTCTATATAAATCCATGGTACGCTCACATCGTGAGTACTGTGTGCAGATGTGACCACCTCATCTCAAAAAAAATACATTGGAATTGGAAAAGGTTCAAAAAAGAGCAATACAAATGATAAGGGGTCTGGAGCGGGTTCTGTATGAGGAGAGATTAATAAGACTGGGACTTTTCAGCTTGGAAAAGAGATGGCTAAGGGGGGATATGATTGAGATCTATAAAATCATGACTGGTGCAGAGAAAGTAGAGAAGTATTGTTTACTACTGCCCATAACACAAGAACTAGGGGTTGAAATTAATAGGCAGCAGGTTTAAAACAAACAAAAGGAAGTATTTCTTCAAACAATGCACAGTCAACCTGTGGAACTCCTTGCCAGAGGATGTTGTGAAGGCCAAGACCACAACAGGGTTAAAAAAAGAACTAAATAAGTTCATGGAGGATAGATCCATCTATGGCTATTAGCCAGGCTGGGCTGGGATGGTGTCCCTAGCCTGTTTGCCAGAAGCTGGCAATGGGCGCAGGGGTTGGATCACTGGATGATTCCCTGTTCTGTTCATTCTCTCTGGGGCACCTGGCACTGGCCACAGTTGGCAGACAGGACACTGGGCTAGATGGACCTTTGGTCTGATCCAGTGTGACCATTCTTATGTTCTTATCAGGCTGCAATACAAGCCCCACCCACTGTCCCATAGCTCCTCCCATAATCCTCATACCACACCCCAAATTGTAGGTGGCTACCATGTGTCAGTAGGTTTAAGAATGAACATCGACATGAGATGAACGAGGGCTGCTCTCAGCTCTCTCAGGGCCACACGTGCTCTTTCCACCCAGCCAAGCCTGAGGGCAGGAGATTGGGGCATAACAAATGGGAGGGGGACTGGAGGCAGTGGCTCCTGTGGGGGGTTAGTCAGAAGGATGGGAGGGGTCAAGCCAGTGATGCCTGTGGGGGTGGGGATCAGGGTCCCTTCATGCATAGCAGGGCCTGGAGACCAACATTTCGGCCCCTCTCTGGGCAGGATCTGTTTTCCTCACGTGCCCCCAGACCCACAAACCCGCTTACCCAGGCCCTGGCAAAGGGTCAGAGCCAGTCCACTGGGGCAGGATCTGGATCTGATCTTCCCCTTCTGGTCTGTTCCCCGTGGCTCTGCATCGCTCTGGATCCCTTGCTCCCTCTTACCATGCGCTGGGGACAGCAGCACCAGCAACAGGAGCAGCCCCGCCAGCTGGGAGCGGAGCCCCCCCATCATCCTGCCCCACAGGAGCTCTGGGTCGGGATGGCCCGGCTCAGCCTCCAGCCAGCGGAGCAGGAAGCTCTGGCTTCGAGGCAGCGGGTTCTAAACCCAGCAGGAGCCGCCCCGTGGGCGTGGGGGCTGATTTTGGCTGGACCCGCTGCCAGATGTGCTGATGCTGAGGAAGCCATGGCACCTCGGGCTCTGGTTCTCCAGCTCTCTGGCTCAGAGCCCAGCGTTTACATTTCTGATTCACAGGAAGGTGAAAGCAGAAGCTCATGAACCCTCATCTTTGACCCCCACTCCATTGTGAGACAGGCCCGTTCACAGCCTGGCTCCCCTCTGCACAGAGTCTCTTTTCCTCACATCCCCCAGACCTGCAAACCCACGAGCCCTGGCCCTGGGAAAGGGACAGAGCCAGGCCACTGGGTCAGGCTCGTGCCCTCTGGTCCATTCCCTGCCTCGGGGCAGGACCATCCTCTTCTCTGCTCCCCCCAGGGGAAGTTTGGCTGGCGGGGATGGGGGTTCCTTTGACAACACTTAGGAAGGAACAATCAGTTTGACACATACAGAATGGGAAGAGACTGTCTAGGAAGGAGTATGGCAGAAAGAGATCTAGGGGTCATAGTGGACCACAGGTTTAATATGAGTCAACAGTGTGATACTGTTGCAAAAAAAAGCAAACGTGATTCTGGGATGCATTAACAGGTGTGTTGTAAACAAGACACGAGAAGTCATTCTTCCGCTTTACTCTGCGCTGGTCAGGCCTCAGCTGGAGTATTGTGTCCAGTTCTGGGCACCGCATTTCAAAAAAGATGTGGAGAAATTGGAGAGGGTCCAGAGAAGAGCAACAAGAATGATTAAAGGTCTTGAGAACATGACCTATGAAGGAAGGCTGAAACAATTGGGTTTGTTTAGTTTGGAAAAGAGAAGACTGAGAGGGGACATGATAGCAGTTCTCAGGTATCTAAAAGGGTGTCATCAGGAGGAGGGAGAAAACTTGTTCACCTTAGCCTCCAATGATAGAACAAGAAGCAATGGGCTTAAACTGCAGCAAGGGAGATTTAGGTGGACATTAGGAAAAAGTTCCTAACTGTCAGGGTAGTTAAACACTGGAATAGATTGCCTAGGGAAGTTGTGGAATCTCCATCTCTGGAGATATTTAAGAGTAGGTTAGATAAATGTCTATTAGGGATGGTCTAGACAGTATTTGGTCCTGCCATGAGGGCAGGGGACTGGACTCGATGACCTCTCGAGGTTCCTTCCAGTCCTAGAGTCTATGAGTCTATGAGTCTATAACACACGTGATATTTAAATTGCTTCTCCCTGCTTGGCCTAAAGGCAGGGGCGGCTCTAGGCATTTTGCCATCCCAAGCACGGCAGGCAGGCTGCCTTCGGTGCCTTGCCTGCGGAGGGTCCGCTGGTCCCGCAGGCATGCCTGTGGCAAGTCCTCCTCAGGCATGCCGCTGAAGGCAGCCTGCCTGCCGCCCTCATGGCAACTAGCAGAGTGTCCCCCGCGGCTTGCTGCCCCAGGCACGTGCTTGGCGTGCTGGGGCCTGGAGCGGCCCCTGCCTACAGGCAGTCAAACCGGTAGAGCGGTATTGAAGCTCCCAGCCTGCTTTCCACACAGGCCTCTTGTCTCTGGCTGGTGTCAGGAAGTGGCCAGCTGGCAGATGCTTGTCCAACCTGTTCTTAAAAGCCTTCAATGACAGATATATTCCACAGCCTCCCTCGAAAGCCTATTCCAGACACCTTAACTGCCCTTAGAGTTAGAAAGCTCTTCCTAACATCTTATCTAGATCTCCCTTCAACCTCCTCAAAATTAAACAAGATCAGTTTTTTAATCTGTCCTTGTAGGTCAGATTTCTAACGTGCAGTGTCCAGAATTCAGCACAGTATGCCCCCTGAGACTTCACCATAGAGTGGGCAAATGACCTCCCATGTCTTCCTGACGACACTGCTTTTAATACAGCCCCAAAAGATATTCACCTTTTTTGCAACAGCGTCCCATTGTTGACTCAGATTCAATTTGAGATCTGCTCTAGCCCCCGAGTCCTTTCCAGCAATACAAACCCCCAGCCAGTGATTCCCCATTTTGCAGTTGTGCATTTGATTTTTCCTTCCTACTTTGCACTCATCTTTCCTGAAATTCTTCTTGTTGATTTCAGACCAACTCTCCAATTTGTCAAGATCCTTTTGACTTCTGATCCTGGACTCTAATTAATCACTACGCTTGGAAGGATCAGATTGTTACCGGTAAACGTCAATTTCACTGCATCCACCCAAACCGATGAACAAATATTTCCATTGGCAATCATCAAAATTTACCAATAGGAAACATAAGAAAAATGTATCAGAGGGGTAGCCGTGTTAGTCTGGATTTGTGAAAAGCAGCAAAGAGTCCTGTGGCACCTTATAGACTCACAGACGTCCTGGAGCATGAGCTTTCGTGGGTGAATACCCGCCTCTCTGAGCTGCGGTTTCAGGCTCTCTGCAGACTCAGCCAGACATTGCTGCTCTGATTGCCCTAAAAGGGGAAGAAGGAGCAGGATACTGGTCAAGCGACCAGTGAACTGGAGCAGTTTCAGACCCAATGGCAGTGAAAAGCCTGAAAAAGGAGATGCTCCTGGAGCCCTCTACAGCTGTCAGCTTCAGAACAACCTGTCCTCTGATTGCTCCTCTGGTCAGCTGACAGCCAGGCTTACTGAACTTGTTAACCCTTTACAGTCAAAGATATATAAAGTACTTCTGTGCTATTAACTTTTCTTATCTGTTTATGACAACTGCAAAAGTCCACATTCCTGCCCAGCCTTTGTACTGGACAGGCAGTTCAGCTGTAGGCAAGTCTACAGCTTGTGACATGAAGGGGTAAATTGTCACTTGGGCCTTTGGGTTGATGAATTTGGGGTCGACGAAGGATTGGTGGATAGCTGACACTTGTGCCCCCGTGTCTCTCCACGCAGTAACCTTCTTTCTGCCCACTCTCAAAATTTCCCTTCTCTCCAAGGGTATTTGAGAGGCATCTGGGCCTGGGGATCTTTGGTGTGATTGTGGTGTAATGAACTGCACTCGGTTGGGGTTCTTGGGGCAGTCGGCCTTGATATGTCCCAGTGCATTACATTTAAAGCATCGTCCAGCTGACTGGTCACTGGGCCGAGGTGGGTTACTGAAGACTGGTGAGGTGGAAGAATAGGGCGTCTGTGGGTTTCCTTGGGTTGTAGGTGGGGTCCTGGGTTGCCATCAGTTGTAGGGTTTATTGTCGGTGTGCCCCCTGGGTATTCGCTCCCCTTGACAGGAGCTTTTTTCTTTTCTGCCACTTCCATCCATTTGGCTCCAATCTCCCCCGTCTCAGTTACCGTTTTGGGTTTCCCATCTAGGATGTATCTCTCTATTTCCTCAGGAACACCATCTAAGAACTGCTCCATTTGTATCAGGAGGTGCAGCTCGTCCCGATTGTTAATCTGGGTTCCTGATATCCAGGCTTCATAATTCTTTGCATTGTGGTAGGCGTGTCAGGGAAATGACACATCTGGTTTCCATTTTAGGGCTCTGAACCGCCGACAGGCACGTTCAGGTGTTATGCCCATTCTGTATCTGGCCTTGGTTTGAAAAAGTTTATAATCGTTCATGTTCTCCTCAGGCATTTCAGCTGCCACCTCTGCTAAGGGTCCACTGAGCTGTGGCCTCAGTTCTATCATGTACTGGTCTTCAGAGATGCTGTACCCATGGCAGGTCCTTTCAAAATTTTCTAAGAAGGCTTCAGTGTCATCACCTGCCTGTAGGTGGGAAATTTTTGGGGATGTGGAACAACAACTGGTGAAGTGTTGTTAGGATTGGCTGGGTTCTGTTGCTTAGCCTGTTCTAATTCCATGGCCTGCCGGTGGGCTTCCCTCTGGAGCGCCATCTCTTTTTGTTGCTTCTCCATGTCTCTCCTGTGGGCAGCCTCTTCCCTGGCCATTTCTGCCTGAATTAGTTCCATTCGTCTCTTATCTTCGTTGTGTTTGTTTACTGCTTTTAATTTCGCTATTTTTAGTTTGCTTGTTGCTGCACTGGTGCTCATTGTACCTGCTTTCTTGTGCTGGTGCGCCCTCTGGTGTTTTACTGCCTGAACTGCTGTTCCTCTGCTGCTTTCTCTGTTGCTAAGCAACAGAGTCTTTTTTTTAACTTTTCTAAGTACCTATTTGGATAGAGTGAAAAAAAAAGAAACCCTTTGAATTGCAGATGTGTTTTGCTGGTTTCTGTTGACTCACAACGGGAGTCCTTTTTTTTAACAAAAGACCCTTTTAAACCTTAATCTCCCTGCCTTCAGTGTACTCAGAAGGAAGAGAGAAAGAAAAGAAAACCTGCAGACTTGCTTTAAAAAAATCCCTTTTCTCTGCTTATAAGCAGCTAGCAGAGAAAAAAGAAAAATAATAATCTTACTGGCTTTTGCTTTTAACTCACTGGCTTTTGGATTCTTATCCAAATGCTGCTCACCATGTCATAGTATAATTCCCAATTCTGAACCTTAGCGTCCAAAATATGGGTACTAGCATGAATTCCCCTAAGCTTAATTACCAGCTTGGATCCTGTAGTGCTGCCATCAATCAGGGCTTAGAGTAGAGCGCCTGATACACTCTGGTCCTCCCCAAACCTTCCCTGGGGACCCCCAAGACCCAAATTCCTTGAGTCTCACAACAAAGGGGAATAAACCATTTCCCTTCCCCCTCCTCCCCTCCAGGTGTTCCCTCCCTGGGATCCTGGAGAGATATACAGATTCAAGCTCTGTGAATCTAAACAAAGGGATTCCCCCTACTCCTTTCTTCCTCCCAGATCCTTCCCGCCCTGGGTACACTAGGAGATCACCGTGATTCAAACTCCTTGAATCACCACACAGAGAAATCAGGTGGGTTCCCTCCCCTTTCTCTCCCCCTCCCTTCTCCTTCCCTGTTAAGTACAGATTCAATTCCCTTGAGCCTCAATAAGAGGAAAAAATCAGACAGGTCTTAAAAGCAAAACTTTTAATAAAAGAAAAAAAGAATAAAGAAAATCACTGTAAATTCAAGATGGAATATTACAGGGTCTGTCAGCTTATAGAAACTGGAGAAAAAGCCTCCTCCAGCAGAAAAACAATTTAAAATACTTCCAGCCAAATACACATTTGCAAATAAAGAAAAACAAATAAAAAGACTACATGCCTTTCTACCTTTGTACTTACAAAATTGGAATAGAAGGTTAGAGAGCCTGTAGGTACGTGTGGTCACTCTCAGAGCCCAGAGAGAACAAACCCAAACCCAAAAAACACAAAAAAAGGCTTCCCTCCACTGAGATTTGAAAGTATCTTGTCTTCTGATTGGTCCTCTGGTCAGGTGTTTGGTTCCCTGTTTGTTAACCCTTTACAGGTAAAAGAGACATTAACCCTTAACTATCTGTTTATGACACCCTGTCATATTTGTCCTGATCTCTATATCTTTTCTCTCTGTCTCATTTTTGGTGAGGATGGTGGAGACGCCACCAATCAAGGTTGCCCAACACTTTCCATCCAGACAGTGTTCTGTCTGCTGACAGTGGCCAGTGTCAGGTGCCCCAGAGGGAGTGAATCTAACAGGTAATGATCAAGTGATCGCTCTCGGAGGGACAGTTCTGGGTTTCCACTCATCAGAGGGGCCTACAACTTTTCTGTAGCTCTTCCCACAGGTGGATCCCAGCCATTCCCTCGTGGCCTGTTCATTCACCTCCTTGGCAACCTGCACCCCAGCATCCTGGCTGACATGTCCAGCATCACATCTCTGAGAACCTGCCCATTCAATGGGCTTTCTGGGACTTTTGTCCTGTGCAACACAGACACGCCCAGGCTGGTATATGACACCTCTGACAGACCATTTTCTTGATGTTCCATCAAAGGGGGGCAGAGGTCGTGTGTGGGTGTCATGGCTCCACATAACTGGTGCTGCGCCCTCAGCTTTGGAAGAATTCTCCCATCGGCCCGGCACTGTCTACACCAAAGCTTCACTTGGCTTAACCATGTCACTTGGGGGGAGGATTTTTCACACCGCTGAGCACTGTAGCTGGTTCAACTTAACTTTTGAGTGCAGGCTCGGCCTCAGTCTTTTATTCTCCAGGCAGGGCTGTTCACCACCCCCTGGTCACAACGTCCACTGTTGAGCATTAACTGCTGAATGTCCTGAATACAGACATTGGACTGTAACCTATGGACCATTTCTGAAAGAACTTTTGACAGCTACAACTCATCTCTGCTATGTATCTGAACCTCAAGAATTGAATTCAAGTCTGTCTGTATATTGATCTTTTAAACAACACTCTCTCTCTTTTCTTTTTTAATACATTTTAGTTTAGTTAATAAGAATTGGCTATAGTGTGTATTTTGGGTAAGATCTAAGTTATAATTGGACCCGGGTGTGTGGCTGATTCTTTGGGATTGGAAGAACCTTTTCTTTTATATGATGAAGTAAGATTTTCAGGAATCATCACTATATCTGACAGGTGTGTCTGAACGGAGGCCTGAGGCTGGGCACTTTAAGGAAACTGTGGTGTTTGGACTTCTGAGTAACCAGTGAGATGCTCCAGAAGCTGTTTTGTGCTGGTTGGTAAATCTAAGTATTGAAATAACCACCAGCGTTTGGGGTTGGTCTGCCCCGTTCTGTTTGCAGTTCACCCTGATTGGTGACCTCAGCTGGCTCCCAAAAGCAGCACCGTCACAGTGGCGTAGTCGGCAGGATCCACAGAACCAGGTCAATTAAGCTGTGGGTCAGAACCCCACGCTATCCAAATTTGAAATGTGGGATTGAGAGTTTGGTGGGTTAAAGATCAGTGACCATGAGCCAGAAAGCATCAGCAAAAGCAATGAAACTGCAAACCCTGATGGACAGCCTGCAGTTTGAACACGAGCAAAAACTGGCAGAAATTTGAATGAGAGAGAAGCAAGCCTTGGCCCAGCTGGAGAAAGAGGCTGCTGAGAGAGAAGAAAGAGGCTGCTGAGAGAGAAGAAAAAGCTCGTAAGGGGCATCTGGAGCTGCTGGCTGCTGAGGAAAAAGCTGGACAGAGGCAAGAGGAGCTGGAACAGGAGACTCACAAGAAACTGCCAGACTTCAGCTCCAAGTCAAAGAAGCAAGGGAAGAACAGCAGAAACTGTATCCTCTTGAAAATCCAGTTTCTAACTGTGTTGATCTGTGGTATTACTCTGGGCAGTTTCCTGTGTGTAACCAGTTTTGCTATGGCCAGGGAGAGGGGGAGTCTAACCTGGTGGGTAATAGCAGTGTGTCTCTGAATGGAGTTTCTGAATGTCCGTCTAATGTCTCAGAAGTGAATCTGGGGCTAGATCAAGAGCAGAAAGATCTCATTGGTCAGGAAAATGTTGCTCAGGAGCAGATTAAAGTAGATGGTCTGGTGGAAGCCCTAACTGAGGAAGGAAAGGGGAGATTTGTGATGGGGGATGAATTGGTGGCTAGTGCAGCTTGTAAAAGGGAACCTGAAATGGGTAACTGTGATTTGCTGGAAGTAGCTCAGTGTAGTGAAAAAAGCAGCAGTGTATCTGTGGGGAGTGGCAATGTGCCTGGTAGGGAAAGTCTGGATGAGCCTAGGCAGCCTTGTGAGCCGATGGCTTTGTCTAGTCAGCAGTGTGGGAAGACAAGGATAGTGGAAGATGAGTGTCCCCATCCCTTACCTGTGTCCTGTATGGAGAAATGTGACAGTGAAGGGAATGTGCCTGAAAGACGGGGCACTCGAGTGCAGCAGAGAGGGGTGTGTAAATTGCTCACTAGCAGGGGAAAGTGCAGGGCTTGGGGAGCCCAGAGCGGAGTGCCACTGCAGTCAGTATCCGGCAGGTAAGGGTGAATTTCCCCCATCTGGCCACAGGCCCGGCTCTCCCACACTGTGAGCAGGTGATAGTGGTTCACCCTGGACACCTTGGGTAAACCCGCAGTGTCATAGGCAGATCCCATCTCTCCAAGTGATGGGCTCAGGCTCTCTGCAGACTCAGGCAGTGATGCTGTGTCAGTTACACTTGGTGCAGTTCACACCTCTCCGAGCTGCGGTTTCAGGCTCTCTGTAGACTCAGGCAGACGTTGCTGCTCTGATTGCCCTAAAAGGGGAAGAAGGAGCAGGATACTGGTCAAGCGACCAGTGAACTGGAGCAGTTTCAGACCCAATGGCAGTGAAAAGCTTGAAAAAGGAGATGCTCCTGGAGCCCTCTACAGCTGTCAGCCTCAGAACAAATTCTGGTGACAGCAAGGTCGTTACTAAGAAAACTGCAGTGTGACTCTGCAGCTGTCCCCCAGCCACCCCACCCCAGCATCCGCTCCAGCTCACTGCTGGTTGTACGTCCCCTGAGAAGCATTGCAACAGTGCAGGGCTATTTGAGGGTGTTGTTTGCTATCTTGTTTTGCAGCCAGTATGAATTCTGATAACCTTGTTTCTCGGAAAGAGCAGTTCCCACATTGCTTTCGGTTTCCAGCTGTGTGAAACAGGAAACTAACTCAATGAAAGGTGGAGGGTGTCACGGCCAGTGACTGATATATATCAGTGAAACTGATGTCTCTGGAGCTCTTCATAGTATGATCACTGCCGTCTGGCCTTGGAGCCTGGCATCCACAGCGAAGACATTGAGATGTTGAGAAGTGAGTCGCCCTTAGCAGGGATCAGAGTTAGTACCACACTGTGGATTGGGCCCAGCTTGCACCTCTCTCACAGCTGATGTGTCAGGAGTGGTTCACGCTACATTTGCAGCACATTAAACACAGGGAGAGCCAATTCCCTGGCGTCGCCCTGGGGTTACAGTCTCATGCAGAGCGAGACAGGGAGCCGTGTGGGGCTTCCGGACCCGCTGGAGATAAGCCAGGCTGAGTTGTTAGTCCCTTCCCTGCCCATGCGTCACTGCCAGCGTGTCCCTAAGAAGTGCCAGGTCAGCAGGGCTGCTCTGAGCACCCCACTCTGAGCAAGGATCCTTCATTCCTCGCCCCCCCCACATGGGCCCTTTGGCCGGGGCTGGTGGAAACGCACGTGCTTTAAAGGGCACTGGAAGGGCTAGAGCTGTGCCTCCCCTGGACCTGAACTGTTTGACCAGAGCCCTCGTCACCTCGACAACTTCAGGATCTCATCATTACTTCTCCTGTTGTCAGAAGTGTTGTCAGATGCTACCGGTGTGGTGCTCTGCTCTCTCCTTGTTGGTATCACTCGGCTGCATGTGTGTGTCCCTCTGTGTGCTGCCCCAGCTCTGCGCAGATAGCTGGCACAGCAGACCCAAAGAGAACCCCCAATAACCACAGAGTCTAGTAAGATGCAAAGGCACGTCGGCCAGGTTTATTGTCGAAGAAAAGCACAGGTTCCAGCTCCCCGGCAAACGTAGGCCAAGGTGCTGCTAAGGTGCAGCTAGCTAGTACATATGTGCTCCTTGACAATGGACTCAGCTCAGTCAGTGGCGGGACTTTCCACTGCCCCCTAGTCTGGACCCAGACACCGCCCCAGGGATACTTTCTTATACACAGGTACAAACAAGTTACACATCACTCCTTACGTATTGAGGTGCAACCCCTCTACATAGCCAGGTACAACCCCTCTACCTAGTCAGGTGCCGCCTCTCACCTTGTACATGTTGGTTTGAACAAAACACCTCTATCCATCATGTTACCCTTTTGCCCCTGTCATTGGGATGGGTCAGTCTGTTCCTTGTTATCCGTGTGGAATGTGCAAGGATGTGAATGTTCTGATCTCTAGTGTTCAGGACCTTTTAGGTACGTATCTTCTTGCAGCATCAGCCCTTTCCTTGCCAGCTCCTGTGAGCAGGGCCTGCCTCTGGCTCACAGCTTCACTTTGCTTTCTGTTAGGAAAGTCTTGACCATTACTTTAGCTCAGGCCTCAAGCCTCAAACCAGGCTTCTGATACCAGGGTTTATATCTCAGGGCCTCCTCTTACTACATCTCCATCAGGAGATAACACCCCAGCAGCTGCCTCTTCTCTGAAATGAGGTATTTCTAGAACTGAAACAAAAACCCACAGCAAATATTCAACTCTCCCAGTAACAGTCACCCAGCATCCGGGGCTGAGATGCAGCCACCTTCGGGGTCAGGGCGGGTGGGGTACAGCCACACATAACACCACACCGTGACGGCTCACAACTGTGAACATTTAAATCAATAAAAACTGAGGGAAAATATGCTTCAAAATCCATCAGAATTATAAGTCAAGTAAAAATCAGATTCTGCCAAACTGTGCCAGGACTCTCCATGGTGGCGTTTCCCAACAGACACAGGACAGGGGGTCGACTCATCGTTCTAACACTCACTGTTTTCCACGCGAAGCTGATCCATTTGGGAGGCAAATTTCACAATCTGGAAAAATCCCAGTTTCCAGTCCAAAAACCGCTTGGATGGGAAATTTCTGCCCCACCCCTTCACTGGCTGTTTTGCAGCTCGTCTGAGCTTGGAGCTGGGCAGTGAGGATGGGTGCAAGGTGTTGTGAGTAGCGCCTTGTTTCAGGGTCTCATGTGGGTAGTTCCAGCTTTAGAAGGAGTTTTGGGGTTGTAACAAAATCTCCTTTCCCCAGCTCAATCCCCCATCCACCAGTTCTGAGGGGACAGGCCCTGGGCCAGAGTCCAGGGAATCTGCCCAGGCTCGGTCCATGTGCCCAGTGTCAGGGGCTGTTGGCCCCTCACTGAAACTTAGTGGGGTTTTGGCTGGCCCTGTCCCAGAGGAAAGGGAGAGGATTGAAGAGAAAGTACCAGTGGGGAGAGGTCAAAGCTCCCAGTCAGCCCGATTGACAGGGCGGGCAGGCCAGTGAGGGAGTCAGGAGCCCAGAGGCCCGTTCTCTGTGTGAGCTGGAGCTGCCGGAGCCAGAAGAGGGCAGAGCTAAGGGGAAAGCAGCAGCCTGAGCTGGGGCCGGGCAGAGCCAGGAGCTGGGACAGCGGAGACCAGGGATACAGGGCTGACCTGTGGGAGGAGCTGTGGGGCCAGAGTCAGGATACTGGATGCTGGCCGTGCCCCATGTAACATTGCAGCTGAGCCTGGTGAGTGGCTGGGGAAAGGGTGGGGGGGAGGCTGGGCAAAGGGCCCAGTGCAGGGAGACATCGCCTGACGAGTGGCCTCGCTGGCCATACTCAGAGTGTTAGCCAAATTAGGCTCGTTCTCCCCGGAGCTACCCAATTACTCCAAAGAGAGACACAGAGAGCTTCACTGTTTTATTGAACGATCAGCTGAGCGGGTGTCCCCCTCCACTAATGCCAGAGGAAGGGCACACCGAGACAAGTTTTACATTGTATATTTATAGCATTTTACACGTCATATCAGACCACACTGGTCGGAACATGTTTTTCCTGAGTCATCCTGAGTCAGGGGTCGTGAGTACATAGGTTTATTTACCTGCTGATGTTTACATTCCACGTTGCTTTCCTTGACCATAGTACTAACAGTGTTTACCGACCAGTGCTTGTGACAGCAGGTCATAGTGACAGCAGGTCATAGGCTAGTATTGCATACAAGAAATTTTCAATTCACCCATTTACCTATCTTTAATTCATCGATTTACCCATCAAGAGGACATGAAGCCACCAGGAGGACCAATGCTGGGGAGAAGGGTCCTGCCCCCTAGAGCCTGAGGGCATAGGCACCGAATTTCTGATCTGCCAACGGGTGCTCCACCCATGCCCCACCCCCACCCCACCCCTGCCCCCAACGTCCCAGCCCTGCCTGCTTCTTCCCACCCCTGCTCTGCCACTGCCCCTTCTTCCCGCCCCCTCCTCTGAGCACGCTGGGCCCTCGCTCCCCCCTGCCCCCCAGCACCTCCTAACGCCACGAAACAGCTGATTGGTGGCAGGCAGTAGGTGCTGGGAGGCTGGGGGAGGTGCTGATCGGGGGGGCTGCTGACAGGCAGGAGGCGCTGGGGGGAGGGAGAGGTGTTGATAGGCTGGCTGCCGGCGGGTGCTAAGCACCCACCATTTTTTTCCCTGTGGGTGCTCCATCCCTGGAGCACCCACGGAGCCAGTGCCTGAGGGCATGTGGGCACCGCCAGAGCACGTGTCTGACCTGTGGTGTCACCGCAGAGCAGCCAGGGCAGGGGCAGGAGGCTGGGACATGTGAAGAGCAGCCAGTGACCTTTCCTTACAGCCCCAGAGATGGTTGTTTCTAGTCTCCCTGGGCCCTTTGGGTGGGGCCCCTTGTTCCATTAACTTTCCCCCTTTCCCCTTATTTCCCTTAGCACGGCTGCTGGTTTGCAGAGGTCAGAGGGTCGGGGAAGCTGCCCCGAGCACCCCGGAGTGGGGATCCCTCTCCTGAGCGACCCACAGCCAGACTGGGGTGCAGTCTCCCAGGGACCCGGGGCCCAGACTTGTCAGGGTTAGGAGGGCAGTCCACATGGGGAGTCCTGCAGGGCAGGGAGGCCTCTGGGTAAAGGGAACTGGAGCGAGGACTCGGGTCCGTTCACCGTCCAGTGCTACTGGGCCCTGCAGAACCAAACGGCTCTAGGGAGAGACCCCAAGAGCCCAGCCTGGCTCAGGGCCCCGGGTTACGGAACCAGAGAGTGAAAGCGAAAGTGGGACGGAGCAGGGAGCGGCCAGCCGGGCTCTGTGCAGAGACAGACCCGCAGAGAGCCAGGGAGGCGGAGGGGGAAACCCAGAGACAAACGGAGACATTGAATTAACCTTGGGGTCTGCGCTGGAGTCTGCTCACCGCGGTGAGCTACAGGGGAAGGGGGAGCCCAGGGCTGGGCTGGCAGGGGCTGCGGGTCGGGAGTGAGGGGCACCGGCAGAGCTGGGGGGACAGGGCTGGGCTGGCAGGGGCTGCGGGTCGGGAGTGAGGGGCACCGGCAGAGCTGGGGGGACAGGGCTGGGCTGGCAGGGGCTGCGGGTCGGGAGTGAGGGGCACCGGCAGAGCTGGGGGGGCAGGGCTGGGCTGGCAGGGGCTGTGGGTCGGGAGTGAGGGGCACCGGCAGAGCTGGGGGGACAGGGCTGGGCTGGCAGGGGCTGCGGGTCGGGAGTGAGGGGCACCGGCAGAGCTGGGGGGGCAGGGCTGGGCTGGCAGAGGCTGCGGGTCGGGAGTGAGGGGCACCGGCAGAGCTGGGGGGGCAGGGCTGGGCTGGCAGGGGCTGCGGGTCGGGAGTGAGGGGCACCGGCAGGGCTGGGGGGGGGCAGGGCTGCGATAGCAGGGGCTGCAGGTCGGGAGTGAGGGGCACCGGCAGGGCTGGGTGGGGGGCAGGGCTGGGATAGCAGGGGCTGCGGGTCGGGAGTGAGGGGCACCGGCAGGGCTGGGCTGGCAGGGGCTGAGGGTTGGGAGTGAGGGGCACCGGCAGAGCTGGGGGGGCAGGGCTGGGCTGGCAGGGGCTGCGGGTCGGGAGTGAGGGGCACCGGCAGAGCTGGGGGACAGGGCTGGGCTGGCAGGGGCTGCGGGTCGGGAGTGAGGGGCACCGGCAGAGCTGGGGGAGCAGGGCTGGGCTGGCAGGGGCTGCGGGTCGGGAGTGAGGGGCACCGGCAGAGCTGGGGGGACAGGGCTGGGCTGGCAGGGGCTGCGGGTCGGGAGTGAGGGGCACCGGCAGAGCTGGGGGGGCAGGGCTGGGCTGGCAGGGGCTGCGGGTCGGGAGTGAGGGGCACTAGCATGGTTTGCTCTGGCCAGATGCACTTTGTCCAGGAGCCCCGGTGCCCTGTAAATGGCGGGGGGGGGGGCGGATTCACGATGCCCCAAGGGCGCCCCCCTCTAATAAGAACAGGAGCAACAGCAGCTGGTGTTTCCGAGGCCCCTTGGCCGGCTCGGACAGTCTCACCCCCCAGCTGACCCCACGTCCTGGCGGGTCGGGTGCTTTTAGCAGGCTGAGCTGGGGTGCGGCAGGGAGTGGGGAGCAGCAATGGTTGCATCATTCCCTGAACTCCCGGGCCCCCAGGCAACCCAAAACCCCACTAGCAGAGAGACACTTGCCAGCCCTGCCCCAGAATGGGGGAGTGGTCAGTGCACAGCAGTGAATGGAAACTTACCAGAAAAGTGGTGAAAACTTACAGTGGAACCCAGGAGTCCTGGCTCCCAGCCCCCTGCTCTAGCATGTCAGCCCCGTGTTCCCATGTGCTGGCTCCTGCCCCAGTGAATCTCCTTAGGCCTGCGGGGTCAGAGGGATGGAGCATCTGCTTGGACGTCTTGAACGACCCCGTCTCCATCGAGTGTGGTCACAACTTCTGCCGGGGCGGGGCTGCCTCTCCACTCACTGGAGCGAGGTGTCAGCCCAGGGGCCCTGCTGCCCAGAGTGCCGGGCTCCCTGCTCCAGGGGCAGGATGATCCCAGACACACGCGTCAAAAGCCTGGTGGAGAAAATCACCGAGAACACGCGGGAAGAGCCGGATTCGGTGAGACCAGACAGGCCAGATAAGGGGAAAAGGAGTTTTCTCCTGTCGGGGATGCTGGGCCCAATCCAGCCCCAGGGCAGGGACTGGCTGGCTCAGGGGGACAGGGAATGGGACATGGGGCCTGTCCGTTCTAGGAGGCGCCAGCCCTGATCTGGCCCCAGAGTTGGGACTGGCTGGCTCAGGGGGTGGGGAATGGGACACACAGGCTTAGACTGGTCAGCCAGAAAGGACCATTATGATCATCTAGTCTGACCGCCTGCACATTGCAGGGCACAGAACCTCCTCCACCCACTCCTGTAATGGACCCTGTCATGGTATAATTCCCCACTCTGAACCTTAGCGTCCAAAAGATGGGGTACCAGCATGAATTCCTCTAAGCTCAATTACTAGTTTAGTACTTGTAGCGCTGCCACCAACCAGGAATTCCAGTGCCGGGTACACTCCCAGCCAAATACACATTTGCAAATAAAGAAAACAACCATAAGCCTAACTCGCTTTATCTACCTGGTACTCACTAGTCTGACCTTATAAGAGCCTGTATCAGAGAGACTGGAGAGAAACCTGGTTGCATGTCTGTCTGGTCACTCTCAGAACCCAGAGAGAACAACAGCCAAACACTAACAGCAAACACACAAACTAACAGCACACACACAAACTTCCCTCCCTCAAGATTTGAAAGTCTCCTGTCCCCTGATTGCTCCTCTGCTCAGGTGACAGCCAGGCTCACTGAACTTGTTAACCCTTTATAGGCAAAAGAGACATGAAGTACTTCTGTTCTATTAACCCTTGACTATCTGTTTATGACAAACCCCAAACCTCTGGCTGAGTTACTGACGTCCTCACATCGTGGTTTAACGCAGGGGTGGGCAAACTTTATGGCCGAAGGGCCACATCTGGATGGGGAAATTGCATTCAAGGCCATGAATGTAGGGCTGGGGCAGGGGGTTGGGGGGAGGGAGGGAGTGCGGGGTGTGAGAGGGCTTTAAGGGCCAGGGATTGAGGTGCAGGTCAGGTGTGGAGTGTGGCAGGGGGCTCAGGGCAGAGGGTTGAAGTGCAGGAGGGGTGCGGCAGGGGGTTCAGAGGAGGGGGTTGGGGTGCTTGTGGGGTGTGGCAGTGAGTTGGGGTGCAGGAGGGGTGAAGAAGGGGGTCTCAGGGCAGGGAGTTGGGGTGCAGGAGGAATGCAATATGCAACGGGGGCTCAGGGCAGGATATTGGGGTGTAGGGTGCAGGGGGGGTTCGGGGCACAGGCTCCACCCCGGCACTGCTTATCTTGAACAGCTGTGGGGTGGCAGCAGTGCACAGCAGGGCTAAGGCAGGCTCCCTTCCAGCCCTGGCCCCACAGTGCTCCCAGAAGTGGCCGGCACCACGTCCCTGTGGCCCCTGGGGGAGGGAGGAGCAGAGGACTCCACATGCTGCTCTCACCTGCGGGTATCTCCCCCGAAGCTCCCATTGGCTGTGGTTCCCCGCTCCCGGCCAATGGGAGCTGCGGGGGCGGTGCCTGCAGGCAAGGGCAGCGCGTGGAGCTCTCTGTCCAACTGCTCCCCTAGGGGCCG
Organism: Gopherus flavomarginatus; assembly: GCF_025201925.1. Taxonomy (NCBI): domain Eukaryota; kingdom Metazoa; phylum Chordata; order Testudines; family Testudinidae; genus Gopherus; species Gopherus flavomarginatus. Next base: position 1,955,965 of record NC_066621.1, on the reverse strand, counting down.
CAGGGACTTGGTGCCGGCCGCTTCTGGGAGCAGCACAAGGTCAGGGCAGGCAGGGAGCTTGCCTTAGCCCCATGGCGCCATGGGGGTGGCAATCCCGTGGGATGGAGCCAAAGCCTTGATGGGCCAGATCCAGCCCATGGGTCGTAGTTTTCCCACCTCTGGTTTAAAGACTTCAAGTTACAGAGAATCCACCATTTACACCTGTTCAAACTGGCAAGTGACCCGTGCCCCATGCTGCAGGGGAAGGCAAACCCCCCCCCCCCCAGGTCTCTGTCAATCTGAGCAGGGGGAGATTCCTTCCTGACCCCAAATAAGAGGATCAGTTAGACCCTCAGAGCAGCCCTGCCGACCTAGCGCTCCTTAGGGACACCCCTGGGAAAGAATTCTCTGTAGTAACTCCCTGCCCATCCCATCTCCGGCCGTTGGGGATATTTGCTGCTAGCAGTGACAGATTGGCTACATGCCATGGTTGGCAGTCCCATCAGCCCATCCTCCCATAAACTTATCAAGCTCAGCCTTGAAGCCCTGAGAGCTGAGTGGCCGGAGGGCAGCGGCTGCTGGCCGGGAGCCCAGCTCTGAAGGCAGTGCAGAATTAAGGGTGGCAATACTGTGAGTCCCCCTCCAATAAAATTATGACCCCCCCAATTCCCTTTTGGTCAGGACCCCCAATTTGAGAAATGCTGTTTTCCCCATGAAATCTGTGCGGTTTAGGGTAAAAGCACACACAAGATCAGATTACACAGGAGGGAGACCAGATTTCACAATCTGTGACACATTTTTTATGGCCGTGAATTTGGTAGGATCCTGACTTTTACAGATTAATTACAAATCCTTGCTATTGGGCTTGCAATTTCATGTGCCAGATTCTTTAATATTCATGGATGGAGATGATCCAGGCCCCCCAGTTTGGTCCCATTAAGCTGTTTGAATCTGGCTTCCATTTCAGTCAATTCAGGGACATTTTCTACTCCCGTATTCTTGTTCTCAGTAGCCATCTTGCCACAGCTTCTAATTATGCTTATTGAAAACTGAGGCTCTTGGGATACGTTAGGATTCAGTAAAGCCCTGGGAAGTTGCTGATGTGCTGACATGGATTAGGGGACAAAGGCGTAAGCAGGGAGTATTTCTTTGTTTTATAAATAAGTTGCCATATTTTCCCCTTCCCTGTTGCTTGTGAGAATTGATAAGATCTGCAGCTGCATGAGAAATGTAGGTATGAAATGAATGCCCTTCGTGTGAGAGAAGGTAAAAGAAACGTTCTCCATCTCCCTCCCAGCTACATAAACAAGCCCTGGCTCATGGCCCCTTCCTCCCACCCCTGAGAACCGCTGACTAGGAATATTTGTAGCAACAGATTGTTGCTAAGCACTGTATTTTCAAGGTAAAAATGCCGGTATGACATGCGTAATGCTGTGAATAGATAGGGGTGGGTATACTAACACTATGGGTGTTTCTATTACATAATCAGGGTTTTGGGGGCCTTGTAACAGATGTAAGCGTGTACATCCTAACTGAGATAACAGGAGTGTGCTGTGACTAATCCAGGGCTTACTCGACAATTGGGTCGAGGGGAACAAGTATTGCCATAAAGAAGCCTGTACTCATATCCGCCTGCGGGTCAACCTGCTCCTTTCCCTTCTAGGAGAGACCATGCCGGTATTGGCCCATGCAGCTTGTATCCCTTATCTCCACCCCGTCCTCAGTGCTTAGCGGTCCCACGTCTTCTTTCCTTCTTTTCTTTTTCTTTATAAGGCTTAAGAACTTTTTCCTGTTGGTTTTAATTTTTTTTTGCAAGCTCAAATTCTGCTCGGCCTTTGGCAGTTCTCACTTCATCCCTATACGGATTCCTCCCATTTTCCATTCCTCGTAGGCTTTCTGCTTTCTCTTAGTCACCCTTTGAGATCCTCGTTCATCCGGTTTGGTCAGCAGCCCTTCCCTATGGGCTTCTTCCTGGATGCAGACTCCAGAGAGTTCCTGCAACTTTGACAAGCCCCCTCCACATCCAGATCCTTCAGCTTTGCAGGCCAGGTCACTTCCCTGCCTAATTCCCTTCATTTTTTGCAGTTTGAGCCATTTGAAATCCAGGACCCCCAGCTGCAGATCGGTTCTGGTTTATCCTTCCATTCGGTTAAACTGAATTAGCTCCTTCTCATTTCTTCCCACTCCACCTCGTCATTAACACACAATGCTACTCCACCACCTTTGCCTTTTTGTTTTCTTTCCTGTACTCCAGCCGTGGCTGCTTTGCCCCGTGGTTCTGTTCTCCCGACAATGTCTGGTTTCCCGTCCTGCACCCGTAGTTTTACTTCCTCCATTTTATCACTCCTGACATTGCTGTAGAGACTTTGCTCAGATTTCTCACACGGGTGGTACAGTCCTTTTACTGCCAGTATCGGCCACCTGACTGTTAGTGTCAGTGCCCTTGGCACTAATGTTCCTCTTCTGCGTTCTCCCGCCCTCTGTCCTTCCTTTCTCCACTGCTGCGCCCTCTCCCACTGGATTTGCCTCCCACGCAGCGTGAGAATCAGGCCTGGAGATTCCATGAGCATCTCCCTGGGTTCCTAGTTTAACGCCCTTTTTAGCAGTTGTGCCAACCTCCATCCCAGAAGTCTGTCTCCCTCCCCACACAGGTGGCGTCCCTCCCATGGGACCAGTCCTCTGTCTGTGAGCGCCTCCCAGTTGTCGAACATCCCCAAGCCCTCCTTAGCCCCACTGCCTGAGCCACCTGGTGATCATCAGCATCTTGTCTCCCCTTCACTCTCCTCCTCTCACTGAAGATCCCCTGAGCCTCCATTTCTTTAAGGCTCTTCCCCAGCCTGCCGCAGTCTCTCTTGATGTGTTCCAGCAAGAATCTAGGGGTCTTTCCCCTCCAAAGAGTTCTGGCTCTGATCCAGACCCAGGGCAGTGGGACTGGCTGGCTCAGGGGCATGGGAATGAGGCACGGAGCTCTGGTGCACAGGTCTGGCTAGCACAAGGGGGTGGGAATGGGGCATGGGACTCTGATCTCGGGCACAGGCTGGGTTGGGGATTGGGAATGGGGCAAGGGGCTCTGATCACAGGACCATGAGACAGGTTCACTTGGGAGGTGGGGTCCCAGGTCTGATCCTGCTCTCTCCCTGCAGCAAGGACCAGGAGCTCCACTGGAGATGGGGCGCCCGGTGCAGCTGGTGCGTCTGGACGAGGAAGAGAACCTAATCCTGAACGAGGAGGCCCTGAGCTGCTGCCTGGAGCAGGGTGGGGTGGGGGACGCCCCCGTCTGCCTGGTGTCCGTCATCGGGGAGCAGCGCTGGGGCAAATCCTTCCTGCTGAACTACCTGCTGCGCCGGCTCCAGCACCCAGTGAGTGTGAACGGGGGCAGGCGTGAGCTGGGGTGTGAGCGGCCCCATCCTGCCCCATGCTGGGGGGTTTAGAGCCGCACACGTGTCTGTGAACAGCCCATCCAGCACCATGTCCAGGTAGCTCGGGCCATGGCTGGACACTAACTTGTCTGTCTGGCCGTGTGGAACACAGCGCGTCTCTCTGTGTCTAGAGAGCAGTGGGTCTGTTTGTCTATCAGATTACGAGTACACCCCTCAGCATGTGTCCTTCCCGCCCCACACTAGTACAATTAAACCCTGTCCCCTCCCAGGGTTTGCAGCCTGGGGTAGGAGCGGGGACCAGTCACTGACCTCCCCCACCCTGCACTGACCTCCCTCCTGCATGTTCCCTCCCAGCAGGAGGCAAGGGACGGGGCATGGATGGGCCGGGAGGACGAGCCCCTGGAGGGGTTCGAGTGGCGAGTCAGCACCCAAAGAGTCACCAAGGGGGTGTGGGCCTGGAGTCAGCCCTTCTGGGTCCCCACCGAGGGCGGGAAGGTGAGTGGGGGCATGGGGGGTGCACAGGGAAGGGGGAGGAGGCCATGGGGGGGAGAAGGGAAAGGGGAACAGGGTAGAGGGCAGGGAATAAGCAAAACAGGCAGGGATGGACAGACATGGGGAAGGAGGCCCCAGGGGAACCAGTGGAGAGAGAACGGGGGGAATGGAGAAGAGACAGAAGTGGGGAGCTAACACTGGGGGATTTCTAGGGCGGCGAGAATGAGCTGCCAGCTGCCATGGGGGAGGAGCAGGGGCAGCTCCGGGGGCAGAGGGGCCGTGGGTGGCTGGACAAAGCCGGGAGCTGACCTGGGGCTCTCACTCTTGGCCCCCAGGTGGCCGTGCTGCTGGTCGACACCGAGGGCTCCATGGACATTGAACAGAACAAGGAGACGAGCATCAAACTCTCTGCCATGTCCATGCTGCTCAGCTCCCACCAGGTTGGGGGGTTCACTAGGGGGCGCTGTGCTGCAGGGAGTGGGTCAGGGCTCAGCAGGGGGCGCTCTCCCCTGGGGGTCAGGGCTGGCCCCAATGCCCCAGTGCGGCTCTAGGGGGCGCTGTGCTGCAGGGAGCAGGGCTCAGCAGGGGGCGCTCTCCCCTGGTAGCCCCAGGGCTGGCCCCGATGCCCCAGTGCGGCACTAGGGGGCGCTGTGCTGCAGGGAGCAGGGCTCAGCAGGGGGCGCTCTCCCCTGGGGGGTCAGGGCTGGCCCCAATGCCCCAGTGCGGCACTAAGGGGCGCTGTGCTGCAGGGAGCAGGGCTCAGCAGGGGGCGCTCTCCCCTGGGGGTCAGGGCTGGCCCCGATGCCCCAATGTGGCACTAGGGGGCGCTGTGCTCGGGGTGGGTGACGTGGCTGGGAAGTGGCCTGGGGCGGCCGTCGCTGCTCGTTGCTGTAGCTCTGTCCGTCTCCTGATTCTTTGCAGATACTGAACATTGGCCGTCGGGTGAAGGACCCGGATCTCGAATACCTGGAGGTGAGGCCGGGCAGCGCGACACAGAACATGGCCTGGCCAGGTTCTCCCATTCACCCCACAGGTTTATTACCCCTCCCCATGGGTCCTGTGGGGAAACTGAGGCCCAGAGAGAGAAACTGACTCTCCCACAGTCAAATGGGCCTTTGGACTCAGCACTGTCACCGCACAGCCCAGACTGGCTCTCTCTCCCACGTGTCTGGCGTGGGCCACTGAGCCAAAGTTAGGACCCTCCCTTCCCTCCAGCCCGGCTCCACCATCAGTGGGAACCTGCTGGGGCCAGGGCCTGGGGAGGTTGCTCTGCCCCCTGCTCTGCTCTTCTCTTCAGGCTCTTATCCAGCCCCAGCCCCACTGGGTTGAGCCCTGGCAGTCGCGCCCTTAGCGATGTCACTGCCGCCTGCCCTATATGCCATGTCCTGCCCCTGCACCATGCCTCTGGGGGGATTCTCTGTGTGTGAGAGGGGTTGGCTCTGGGAGGGTTTTTTTCTTTCCTCACTGCCCTGGCTCCAGTGCGTAGCAGAAACCTTGTAAATGCAGAGAGACCGTGGCCTGGGGAGAGCTCAGGGAAATGCCGTGTGGCCAAGATTGTTTGCAGTGTGAGCAGAGCCGTGGTTTGAGTCCCTGGGCCGTGCAAAACAGAGTTGGTAGCATCCATCCGCCTGAAGCAATGGTGGTGTGGGGGAGGGTGCGCTTCTCGGGAGCACTGGAGAGAAGAAGCAAGCGCTGGAACTGAACTTTCTTCTCTGTGGCGCGTTGGGTGTAGAGAATGGGTTGTGCACAGACAACATCCCACCCGTGCCAGACCCCCAGGGCCTCCCCCACCATCCCCTTGGCCAGGTGCAGCCTCACACGCTTCTCTCCGCTCCACAGATGTTTCTGCACGTGGCTGAAGTGGTGGGAGAGGCCTATGGACTGGAGCCCGTTCAGGTGAGACACCATCACCTGCCCTGCCCCATGCAGCCCCACATTGCACCCCTCCCCCACTCCCTAGGGCTTGAGGCTTCTCCCCACCTTCTTCCCACTACAGCCTCTCCCCACCCCTTTTAACCCCCACTCCCCTCCTGTCTCCCCTGCAGCACCTAGACCTGCTGGTGCGGGACTGGAGCAGCTCCGAGCTCCTTGGAGCCCAGGGTGGGGATCAGCATCTGAGAGACGTCAGACACGTGAGTATGGGGCTTGGAGGGTGGGGAATGGGACCCAGGGCCTGTCTCCTGTGGAGGGTGCCTGCCCCGATCCGGACCAAGGGCAGGGTCTGTCCGCCTCAGGGAGCTGGGGAATGGGACACGGGGCCTTGCCCCTCTAGGGGGCTGGTAGCCCCACCCTTTATAAAGATTACCTGATAATTCCCATTACAAGACCCCTTTTTAGTTGCTTATAACTTTAACGGTTTGGGCTGAAATATTCCAGGCTTGTTCTCTGCCTCCAGCTGAATTTCTGCTAGTTTTCTCCAGCCATTTCTGAGAACGGAAACACGCTGTTTTGGCCATTTGAAAAGAAAATTCTGATGTTCCTTGTTTTGAATATCTCTAGACACCCCCCACTTCAGAGCAGGGACTTGAAATGTGGCAGGAGGGTTTGGCCTGCTTGTCAGAGAGATGCCAGGGGTTGTTGCCAAGAAAATCCCCCCATTTCTGGCCGAGTAACAAGCCCTTGGATAATTTCATATCTCCCATGGATAATCTTTGCACGTGCTCAGGAGAGACTGGCTGGAGTTTAGCAGAGAAAGTCTCCTTCCAACACCTACCACAGACGAGACAGGGCTGCTCCAGACCCTCTCTGGCTGCCCAGCCGGTCTGGCTGGTGTTAACACAGATGTTCGTGTGTCAATGTAACGATTCCCCCTGGCTCTGGCAGATGCTGGAGGCAACGTCCCCTTGCAAACACCCCAGGGCCCTGGAAGTGCTGAGCAGCAGCAGCACCAGCAGTTACCTGATGCCCTTCCCCGGCAAGCGGATCTCAACTGGCAGCAAGGGAACCCTGAGAGGTAACAGACCCGGGAGAGCGGCTCTGAGCCCCCTGCCATGTGCTGGGCAATGCGACTGGGTCGCTGCTCCTGCCTGCACATGGAGGGCAGTGAGAAGGGGGATCAGAGGAGTGCCCGCACGTGGAAGGTAACGACAAGGGGGATGAGTCAGGCCCTTGATTCCCCGACCATTGTCCATCTCTCTCCGCTTCGCAGACATGGATGAGGATTTCCGGGACAGCCTGAGGGACTATGTCACCACCCTGGTGGGCTCGGCCGCTCAACACATCCGGAGGGACCAGCACGGAGAGCTGCTCACCGGGACACAGCTCGCTGCCAAGATAAAGGTGGGGACCTGCCAGCTGTGCTGCAGGGATCAGGACGGGCTGCTCTCCGCTGGCAGTCCGTGATTAACCCAATACTTATGTGGCATCACTGTGTGGCTGTTCCCCAGCTGCCCCACCCCAGAGGTGGCTGCATCTCAGCACCAGGTGAGCCCTCCCTGTGTTCACAGCCTTTCTAAGTCCCGTGGAGTCTGTGATGTGGTGATTTCTTTTGGTTCCTTTGCAGAATTTATCTGATGTGATGAAGAAACATCGCTTTGGCTTCTCCTCCCCCTGTCAGGTACCATCTCTGCCTCTGACCTGATCATGGGGTGTCTCCCCTCTCCCGTCCATTCCATACCAGTGTAGCACTACACTGGGGTAGCACTGGGAGCTGAGTCCCTCCTGCTGGAGGAGAGTGGGAAAGGGTCTGAGTGAAACCTCTGGTTCTTGGACTGCGAGGTAATCAAAGATTTTCTCTAGAATTGACAGCGGATGGTGATGGAGGGTTTCACCTACGGACACATCTTGAGTCCTGACACCTGTAGCATCAACCAACTCTGCAGATGTTGGCATGCAAATGAGAGCAGTTTATCAGAACTGGCCTGGAAATGGGATTTTTTATTTTTCCTGCGGAAACCGTTGAGCCCCCAAAGCCCCCAAATGTTTCCATTTGGCAATGCTGCCAAGGTGGCTCCTGGGAACTATAGTTCATGCTCCTCACATGCCCCATTCTCCTCTATGGAGCTGGGCGTAGAGAGGAGAATGAGGCAGTCAAACTACATTTCCCACATTGCATCATGGATCCTCATTGTGGTGAAGAGAAGCCTTGGACATTGTGGTCCTGGTGCATCATGGGAAATGAAGTCTGGCCAGGGAGCCCAGCACATACAGCAGAATGAGGCATGTGAACTACATTTCCCATAATGCGACAGCATCTTCTTTCTTGGTGTGTGGACATGGCCCCAGTGAATCATGGGAGACGTGGCCGTGGTGGGGAGAGGTGGCTTTAAAGCCACTATTGTGCTCCCTGATATCCAGGACTAGGGTCCCTGGACCCATTGTGTGTGAAGGGTCCGAGCCTGAGGCCTGGCGGCACTTGCAGATGTAGAGCGCTGTGAGTGAAACCCGCCTTTGGAGAGCATAGTAGGAAAGTGCTGCAGTGCGTCCATACTGACAGCTGCCTGCGCACTGGCGTGGCCACTCGCAGCAGCATTGGGAACGGTGCATTATGGGCAGTTCTCCCAGCATGCAAGTGACTGCAACGTGCTTTTCAAATGGGGGGGTGTGGCAGGGAGTGTGTTGTGTGTATGTAAGGGGAGAGAGAGTGGGGTTTTGGGGTGCTGAGAGTGTGTCAGCATGCTGTCTTGTAAGTTCAGACCCCTCTACCCCCCACCTTTCTTTGAAAGGGCACTTCCACCTCCCTGCACCGATTTCACAACAATGAGAAGAGGGGCCACTCGATTTAAGGACATTATGGGATGTTTCCTGAGATCAATCAGAGCTCTGTTGCAGAGTAGTTGTAGCCCTGCTGGACTCATGCTCTGGGAGGCCACCAAAAGTATCCCACAAGTCTACTTTCTTTCCTCTCTGGCTTGTCACATTTGGTGGGCAGTCCAGTTTTCCCAGGCTGCACCACTAACAAGGGAAGATTGGCTGCAGCTGGGGAGGACACTAGGGAGTCTGGGATACGGGTGGTTGCACTCAGCCCCACATAATGCAGTGTAGATGCTGGAGGTCCAGGCTGGGACTCAGGGTTCAACCAGTCCTAACCTGGGGTTACAAATAAGTGTAGCTGCTCCAGTCCTAGGTTAACAACCCCAGGGGCTGCTAACTCGAGTGCTACTAACTTTGGCCTTACATCGCCGTGTAGACACAACCTGGAACTGGGGTATAGCTGTGTCTGCTTAATTCTCCAGCCTGGGCTGTCTCTCACAAGGCTTTGCTAGTGACAAGCAGCAAACCCCTCCAGGTGCTGTGATCATTCAGCCATCAGCATGTGGAGCCCCACACCCAGCTAGGTTGCATGAATGCTCCCAGAGCCACTCACGAATCACATAGAGAAAGGCATCAGAGCCCTGGCTGGGATGATTTAGTTGGGGATTGGTCCTCCTTTGAGCACAGGGATGGACTAGATACCTCCTGAGGTCCCTTCCAACCCTGATATTCTAGTCTATGATCAGCCAACCTCCCAAGCCCCCAGCCTTGCACCCCAGAGCTGGACCGTTTTGCCTTGGTCAGAAGCCTGACCAATGTAAGTTTATTACATAATCTGCCCCTCCCTCGCTGTGGAGAGGACACACACACCAGCCTTTGTAAACTGAGCTGAGAGTTCCCAAGCACTGAAACACACTGGTTTAGGTAAAATATAAGACAGGTTTATTAACTGCAGGAAGAGAGATTCCAGTGATTATATGTGGTAGGCACAAAAGTCAGGGATAGTTACCAAAGAAAATAAAAGATAAGCTCAGACTTTAAATCTCAGTCCTTATTAGACCACCCAGCATTTGGTCAAGCAGTTTTTCTCACCGCACAGGAGGTTACAGGTGGGTAATAATCCTTAATCCGCTGGCTTCCCCTCAAAGCCTGGGGCCAGTCTCCCCCATTCACGTCTTTGTCCTCCCAGCGCTCTTGTTCCTTCCAGCACAGGTGGGGCAGGAGAGAGGCCAAGTCATGATGCTGCTGTCCCCTATTTTATAGACTCGGTCCATGTGTCTGGAAAGCACCAGCCCAGACGCCCCGGTGGGCTTTGCTGAGTCACAGACCTGAGCAATCCCCCGTCGCATGATGCTTGCGCAGCTCTTACATAACTGTAAATCCCTTGTTTATATTCCTCCCACTGATTAATGGTCATTTAACACCTTCCAGGAGTGGATCCCCTCCTCTGCTGTCACTGGAGAACTGGCAGCAGACAACTCTCAAACTCACAACAGTTTTCAGTAACAATCTTACAGAAAATCTCATGTTAAGTATCCCTCTACTGTTACTCACACCTTCTTGTCAACTGTCTGAAATGGGCCATCCCGATTATCACTGCAAAAGTTTTTTCTCCTGCTGCTAATAGCTCACGTTATTTGATTAAGCCACTTAAAGTTGGTATGGCAACCTCCACCTTTTCATGTTCTCTGTATATATCTATCTTCCTACTGTATATTCCACTCTATACATCCAATGAAGTGGGCTCTAGCCCACAAAAGCTTGTGCCCAAATAAATTGGTTAGTCTCTAAGGTGCCACAAGTACTCCTCGTTCCTCTGCAGTAGCCTCTCCAGAATAGATCCACAGCAGAGACTGTTTTGGAGTCATTGCTCCTCCACTACAAGATTTAACCCAGATTTTGTCCTCCAAAACCTGTCTCTGGAAGGTCAATGAAAGCCCCCAAGTACCACCAGATGTGCAAGAGCAGGTGTCACTGATGTGCTGTCGGGCATCAGCCACAGGCCGAGCTCACCTGGGGCAGGGTTTCCAGAATCCTTGGTGAAAGGAACGTGCACAAGTGCACTGGGTCAGGGAATGGAGCCAACGCTGGGCTGCCGTGAGGGTCGGACTGGAGACTGGCAGTACCAGAAACCCCAAGTGACTGCCACACGGCCTGGCGGCATTGCTCTGTTACCTGAGGCTGCTGCGGTGGAAGCTGCAGCCATGAGTTGGAGACACAGTCCCATAAACTGCAGCTCACTCCAGCCGTGTCCTCTCCGCACAGATGGCCATCACCTTCCACAACCAGGGAGTCATGGACAGAGCCCGCCGCGACCACAATGACTTTCTGAAGAAGTCGGTGAGTGATGGCCGGTGTGGCCCCAGCCAGGGGAACCCCAGAAAAACAGCCTGGTCACCTCTATGGGATTCAGGGTTTGGGGTAGCAGATGGGAGTTAATATGTCTGGTTCCCAGGGTGGCTGCAGAGATAGGAGACTCCAAGCCCAGCACAACAGGGGAGAGGCCTAACTCAGCAATGGAGCGGTGCATTGCCCAGTGTAACGTGAGCCCCAATCTTGGTCATGGTCATTGCAGCACTTGACACATCTAATCTTTGCTGTTTCCTCTCCCAGTACATGTTTACCTCCTCTGAGAAGTTTGTGGTGCAGCGCAGGCAGTTGCTGGAGCGGTGCCGAAAGGAAATGCTGCCGAAGACAGAGTCCCTGCTGAATGCAGAGCTGATGAAGGACAAAGAGGCCCTGCTGAGGGAGCTGGAGGCAGAGCTGATGCGGATGGCTGAGTCCTTCAAGGCGACTAATGAGAAGCACAAGAAGATGGCGCTGAGAGTGGTCTACGCAGTTGCTGGTGCTGGGGTCGTCGCAGCTGCTGGTGCTGGGGTCGTCGCAGCTGCTGGTGCTGGGGTCGTCGTCGCAGCTAGTGCTGCTAGGGTCGTCGCAGCTGGTGCTGCTAGGGTCGTCGCAGCTGGTGCTGCTAGGGTCGTCACAGCTGCTTGTGCTAGGGTCGTTGCAGCTGCTGGTACTGGGGTCATCGCAGCTGCTGGTACTGGGGTCGCAGCTGCTGGTACTGGGCTCGTCATAGCTGCTGATGCTGGGCTCATCGCAGCTGCTGGTGCTGGGCTCGTCATAGCTGCTGGTGCTGGGCTCGTCACAGCTGTTGGTGCTAGGCTTGTCACAGCTGCTCGTGCAGGAGTCGTCGCACCTGCTGGTGCTGGGGTCGTCGCACCTGCTCGTGCAGAGGTCGTCGCACCTGCTCGTGCAAGAGTCATCACACCTGCTGGTGCTGGGCTCGTCGCACCTGCTCGTGCAGAGGTCGTTGCACCTGTTCGTGCAGGAGTCATCGCACCTGCTGGTGCTGGGGTCGTCACAGCTGCTGGTGCTAGGCTCATCATAGCTGTCGGCGTGGGGGTCGTCGTAGCTGTCTGGGCTATTTTCATCAAGTATAACTGAGGGAACAGCTATTGCTGCTGGTGCGGGCGGCATAGCTGGGATCTGGTCAGGCTTGGGCGAGGGGGAGAGAGTTAGTGGCTATGAACTGGGCTGATGCCACCACCAGCCAAAGGGAGGAGGGAGACAGGACTGAGGAGCTGTGTGATATGCACCCCAGATCTGGACAGTGCCCCCCCAGCCCACTGTGAGGTGATGAATGGGGCGACGGGACTGCAGCGCAGCCCAGACCCGTCACCCACAAACCACCCCAGAGCGGGGGAGTCGTCACCCACAGATTCTAAGAAGGGAAATTGGTCCAACCCGCTCTTGAAAACCTCCAATCCCTGTGTGACACCCAGGCCCAGCGCCACCCCAGTGGAGGGTTCAGTGCCCAGTGTCAGCAACACCTAACAGGCCTGACAAACTTGCCGCACCTAACACACCGCTGTCACGGTATTTAGCCAGTCCCTTCCAGTTCTATGCGATAGGTATATCTCCATACGTTGTTATAAACAGGTGTAATCCTTCTTAGGCTTGCCCAGAAATTATAGGCAATTTGTACGCAATACAGCCAGATGGCTGCCCCACTGACCAAAAAGAAACAGCCAAATGCAGTTCAGTGGACTGATGAGTTGTCATAAACAGATAGCTAAGGGTTAATGTCTCTTTCACCTGTAAAGGGTTAACAAACAGTCACCTGCAACACCTGACCAGAGGACCAATCAGGAGACAAGATACTTTCAAATCTCGGTGGAGGGAAGTCTCTGTTTGTGCTTTTTCTTTGTACGTTGTTCTCTCTGGGTTCTGAGAGGGACCAGACGTACCTACAAGCTCTCTACTCTTCTGTTCAAAATTAGTAAGTAAAAAGGCGGTTTTAGTCTTTTGATTGTTTTCTCTATTTGCAAATGTGTAGTTTGCTGGAAATATTTCAAATTGTATTTTGCTGGGGGGAGGCTTCTCTCTAGTGTCTATAAGTTGAAAGACCCTGTATATTCATCTTGAATTTACAGAGATGATCTTTATTCTTTCTTTTATTAAAGCTTTTCTTTTTAAAGACCTGATTGATTTTTTCCCCTTGTTAGAGGCTCAAGGGAATTAAGTCTGTACTCACCAGGGAATTGGTGGGAGGAGGGAAGGTAGAATTCCTCTGTTTTAAGATTCAAGGAGTTTGAATCACAGTAATCTTCCAGGGTAACCCAGGGAGGGAAAAAGTCTGGGAGAGGCAAGGTTGGGGGAAAGGTTTTACTTTCCTTGTGTAAGATCCAGGGGGTCTGGGTCTTGGGGGTCCCCTGGGAAGGTTTTGGGGGGACCAGAGTGTACCAGGCACTGAAATTCCTGGTTGGTGGCAGCCTATTAGATCTAAGCTGGTAATTAAGCTTAGAGGAGTTCATGCTGGTACCCCATCTTTTGGACTCTAAGGTTCAGACTGGGGAAATATACCATGACATGGTGGCAGTGTGCGGGAAAGATGGAATCCAAAAGCCAGTAAGATTATTAATTTTCTTTTTCTCTGCTAGCTGCTTATAAGAAGAGAGAAGGGGTGGAGGGGTTAAAACTACAGCCAGAAATTTTTTTTCTCCTTTTCTCCTTTCTGGCTGTGGAGAGAGACTGCCTGAAGGCAGAGACATTAGTTTAACGACGGTCGTTTGTTAAACAAAAGGGACTCCAGTGGTGAGTCATTGAACTCCAGCAAAACACATTTTCATATACAAGGTTTTTTTATTTTCTAACCTTGCCGGGAAAGGCTAGCTAGAAAGAGTGAAAGAAGACTCTGTTGCTAAGCAACCCCAAGGAGGCAGCAGAGAAACAGCAGTTCAGGCAGTAAACACCAGAGGGCGCAACCAGCACAACAAAACAGGAACAATGAGCACCAGTGCAGCAACAAGCAAACTAAAAATAGCGAAACTACAAGCAATAAACAAACACAACCAACATAAAAGACAAATGGAACTAATTCAGGCACAAATGGCCAGGGAAGAGGGAGCCCACAAAAGAGAACAAGAAGCAAAAGATGTGGACCACCAATGAGAAATGGAAAAACAACAACAAGAGATGGAAAAGCAAAAAAACGAGAGGGAAGAGAGGGAAAAAGAGAGAAAGCAAGAACTGGACTTGGCGCAGGCCAGGCAGCATGCTCCAGCCAATCCTAAGAACCCTTCTCCAGTTATGGTTCCACATCCCAAGAAATTTCCCACCTACAAGGCAGGTGATGACACTGAAGCCTTCTTAGAAAATTTTGAAAGGACCTGCCATGGGTACAGCATCTCTAAGCCCAGTACATGATAGAACTGAGGCCACAGCTCAGTGGACCTTTAGCAGAGGTGGCGGCTGAAATGCCTAAGGAGAACATGAACGATTACACTGCTCTACAGCCAAAATGCTTCTGAAATAAATGTAGTCCAACTAATTCTGGGTCACTGAGAACGAAAATGATGCTTAATATTGTTGATTGGCTCTAGTTTTCAAGATATGCTATTGGGTCAGTATATACGACCCTTGACTTGGGAATGGCGGAGGATAAGTGAGTTATAAAGGGAAGGGATCTCAATTTAAACCAGAAATGACTAAAATACATCTTTGACTGGATCTATGAATAAATCTATGACTGGGTTTGGACAGTACTTGCTTTTTAGGCAAAACAATGAATGATGCAATCTGAAGCTGGTATTGTGTCATACATGATATGAATTGCATCATGTTATTCCTAGAAGTCATGGATGATGCAATCATAACTGAAGCTTACATCACTCTGCTGAACAAATTGCCCTATATCAGCTCTAGAAATCATACAGTGTCGTGCTCTCTTATTTGTCAGTGTTTGATTTTGCAAAGGGACACATTTCTGTTTAGCCAAAGTGAGCAGAGATGCCTCGTACTTGTGTGAACAGTGCAGATAACTTCTGCTATGTTTGTGGTGAAGTGACTTTTGCATCACAAAAGCGCAGTATAACCACTATGGTTAAGAAAGCCTATCACCTTTATTTTGGCTGCACAACTGGAGATCAGGACAAGAGGTGGGCCCCACACATATTCTGCAACACTTGTGCAACAAATCTTCGCCAGTGGTTGAACAGGAAAAGGAAATCTATGCCTTTTGCAGTGCCAATGATTTGGAGAGAGCCAACAGATCATACCAGCAATTGTTACTTCTGCATGATGCCTCCAGTTGGGAAAGGTGTGTCAAAGAAGAAAAAGTGGACTGTGCATTATCCAAACTACTGGGAGAAGACTTGGCCAACCAGGTGAAGCGGGCCAAGAGAGTGCGAATGGTTACACGCAGCCAAACCAGGCAAGCTTCCAGAACCATCCCGGTTCCTGAGCCGTCCACAAGGGCCTCGTCTGTGTTACCAGAGACCCAGACAGAGGTAGTGGACCCGGATCCCCTGCCAATGACTGAAACAGCCACAGTGACTCCAGTCCCAGACCCGGACCTGGAAACGCAACCAACACCAGAACCGTTGCCAGCATTAATGCCAGCGCTTGCAAACCCATCTTCAACCCCAATGCCAGAGGGCGCCAGCGAGCCTGAACTGGCAGAAGCAGCAGACAACCACACCCAAGAGGCTCAGCCAGAGCCTGAAATACCACCTGGTGCACCAGCGGAGAGCGGTTCACCGGCAACGGAAACAACCCCATCACCTACATCGCTTCCAGACGGACCAAGCCCAAGTCCCCAGTCTGAGGAAGAACTGGTGTCTCCAGCCTCCAGGAAACAGTTCCAGACTGAGCAGGAAGCAGATGACAGCCTTCAGAAAGCTTGGGCAGCGGCACGGAGCACCCCACCGCCTTTCAGCTCTTCTACCAATCCCAGTTTGTTATAGAACAAGGGCTTTTATACAAGGAGATTCTTTCTGGTGGACACCAGGAAGAATGGCACCCACAAAGACAGTTGGTGGTTCCAACTAAGTACCGGGGGAAGCTCTTAAGCTTAGCCCATGATCATCCCAGTGGCCATGCTGGGGTGAACAGAACCAAAGACAGGTTGGGGAAGTCCTTCCCCTGGGAGGGGATGGGCAAGGATGTTGCCAAGGCCTTTACCCAGCTTAAAGCAACACCCACGTCTGACCCTGTGCTAAGGGCCCCGGACTTTAACAAACTGTTCCTAGTAACCACAGATGCGTCCGAGCGTGGTGTGGGAGCAGTTTTAATGCAGGAAAGACCAGATCAAGAATTCCATCCTGTCGTGTTTCTTAATAAGAAGCTGTCTGAGAGGGAAAGCCACTGGTCAATCAACGAAAGAGAATGCTACGCCATTGGGTACGCTCTGGAAAAGCTATGCCCATATGTTTGGGGCGGCGTTTCCAGCTACAAACCGACCATGCTGCACTGAAGTGGCTTCATACTGTCAAGGAAAATAACAAAAACCTTCTTCGGTGGAATTTAGCTCTCCAAGATTTTGATTTTGAAATACACATTTCAGGAGTTTCTAACAAAGTGGTTGATGCACTCTCCTGTGAAAGTTTTCCCATAATCAACTAGTTAAAATAGTCCTTGGAATGTGGGACAGATTGTTAGTTTTTATATAATCAGTAGTATGTCTAAAGGTGCATGTGTCTTATTAACTCTGTTTTCTCCTAGAGCTCCAAGAAGAAATCACAGCCAGTGTGGAACCGGCTGTCCAACCCTATCTGTGATTTGGGCGAGGATGTTATACATTTTAAGGTGAAGGGTAACAACCTTTATGTGTGCAGTAATATAAAATCCCTCTTGGCCAGAAGTACAGAATCACTTACCTGCAAGGGGTTAATCAGTTCAATTAACCTAGTTGGCACCTGACCAGAAGGACCAATGGGGAAAGAAGATACTTTCAAATGAGGGGGGAGGTTTTGTGTTTGCCCTCTCAGAGAGAGGGACCAGGGCAGGAAAAAACATCTCCTAAAAACACCTGTAATGAGCATCCAAGATTACAAAAATTATAAGTAAAGCTAGGGAATGCATTAGATTATCTTGTGTTTTAGCTTGTGAATTTTCCCTATGCTAAGAGGTAATTTTATTCCTGTTTTTTAACTGTGAAGCTGAGCTAGAGGAGAATCCTCTGGGTTTTAAATCTTTTTATTACCCTGTAAAGTTGCCTTCCATCCTGATTTCACAGGTATGAGTCTTCTTTATTTATTTTTTTATAAAATTCTTTGTTTAAGAACCTGATTGATTTTCAGTGTCCTAAAAACCAGGGATCTGGTCTGTGCTCACTTTGTTAACCTATTGGTTGGTATATTATTCTCAAGCCGGCCCAGGAAAGGGGGTGAAGAGGCTTGGTGCGATATTTTGGGGGTGGGGGGGGTAGAGCTCCAAGTGGCCCCTCCCTGAATGTTTGTTGAAATCACTTGGAGGTGGTAGCGATACCGTCCAAGGACAAGGAAAGGAATTTGTGCCTTGGGGAAGTTTTTAATCTAAGCTGGTGGAATATAAACTTAGAGGGTCTTTTCATCTGTACCCCAGAGTTCAGAGTGGGGCAGGGAACCCTGACAGCAGCGATTTGGCAAGAGGAGGCCCAGCCGTGTTTGTCAGAGATGACAGGAGCTTGGTTTAGGTGAGATAATCTACTTTAGCCTGTTATGCCTGGACTCTAGGAAGCGTGTTACACTTTTCTTGTGCACCTGCCACCCTTCTGCCAGGAGTGTCAGCAGCAACCAGGCCCAAGTCCTTATTTTAGGGGATTTGCTACAATTTCTTAACTTTTGTCTCCAGCCCCCACAGTCATCTAGGGATCTGCACCCAAGCTGGGTGCCTTGGCCAGGCAAGTCTGTACCCACGCGCAAGAGGTTTGAAGAACCAAACTTTGTTGGGGGTGAACTGGGGACATCTGTTTACAGTTTAACACCTTCCACCACCATTTAGCACCTCAGTCAGAGTCCCAAACCAATGAAACCCTAAATGACTGAACCTGAATGTGAACCAGTTTGTTCCCCTCAGCTTGTGGCTCCCCAACTTCCTCCCCCACAGTCTGGGGTTCCGGAAGACCAGGAAAGTCAGGGTCCCTGGGCAGCTCTGGGGCTCTACCACCTTCCCAGCGATAGCAATTCCAGCAGCTAGGACAGGGAGGCCTCACCAGGCACTGGGTGCTGTAGAGGCTGCTGGGAATTCCGCTGCTCTCGCTTACTATGTGCAATGGCTCGCCCGCGGCTGTTCCCCCACCGAACACTGGGGGCTGTGGATGAATCCAGCTGCTGCTCAACTAACTGAGACTGCTTCTGGGCTCTAACATCTGCTTGTCCCAGCTGGACAACTGGCCCCTCTGGTGAGCTCTGCCTACCCAAGGCAATTCCAGCTCTCAGCTCAGCTCTTCGAGATACAAGGGGGTTGGGGTTTTAAGTACCAGCCACGTCTCTATCACCCAAAGAGTTATTCCCATCACAAACATTCAATCTCTCTCCCCTTGCCCTCCAGCGCTATCCAGGGCCTCTCATCATCGACACAAGGAGCGAAGTCTAGCCATGCACAAGCAATGCAATTACTGTACTGGCTGTATGCTAATGTAAATTAAGTTGTCTTAATTTGGAGTGTACTCAGAGCAATAGTCTTGCTTTCACTACACCTGTAGCTCCGTGTTGTGCTATTAAGGAAAGTGTGTGTCCTCAGTTGAAATCATTCCAGCTGCTGCGTAGTGTCCCTGAAGGACAGCACACCTGGTAGGTTTGTGCAGGTCCAACGGACACGCTGTCATGGAGTCACAGGTCCGATGCTCTGGAACTGCTCTGTATAAAGCCAGCCAGGATTCTCGGGTAGCATGATTTCATTCAGGGCACGCTGTCCAGGCCAAGAAGCCTCATCGTCTATGGTCTTCCTGGGTCTGACCCCAGAGCATTCATCACCTCTGTTCTCACCATGCACGTCTGCTGTGGGTCCACCTGGATGGGACCCCTGGGGAAGCCAGAGGCCTCTGCATCCCAAATTCGCAGTCAGCAGTGACTCTCAGCCAATGCTGTAAAACAAAAGGCTCATTAGTTGACAGGAAAATGGTGTAGAACAGAGCTTGTTAGACAAAAAGCTCGACCATTCAGCAAATAAAATCTTGGGAGGACCCAGGGCCTGGTGCCCCCAGGTGCCCTCTCTGACTTCCCAACAGGAGACTGACCTGCGTCCAGTGACCCGACCTCTGACAGGCCCCTTGCCCCTCCTCCTGGTCTTTGTCTTGCTTCCTGGGCAAAATGTCATCTGGTTGCATTCGCCTCCTGGCTTTCAGGTCTGCCTACGTCAAGGCCAAATTCTCCTGACTCTCTAGTTTTGTTTCTAAGTGATGATGGCTGAGCATACAGGATGGCTGCGAGTTATACTAAGTCCATACACAAGAAGACTGTGGGTCATGTCAACTCCAGGTCTCTCATTACAATCCCCTCTTTGATGACACTTGTACCAAAGCCATACTTATCACCTCACTTCATCATCACCTCGTCCTGGTCAAAGCCAACAATGGCATTAGTTGACTTCACATTCCAGCCTCTCATATCTTTTGGACAATTTTTCTCACCCAGCAAGCCAAACTCACCATACTTACTAATAAAAACAGTTGGATTCTGATGATCACCACAATTTGTTATACGGACGAATATAAGATCCCCATTGCCACAGGGGACCATCCCAACAAAGATTCCCACCATTTGTGTTCCGAACCTTATCCCTCTCAATCAGTTGTTTAATCTTGTGGGTGGAGTGATGGACAGTGAGCATGATTGTGTGCCTCTCATTTAAAATCTGAAGGAATTTGCAATCAGTATTTGAATATGAGAGGGAGAAGAGGTCAAGTCTAATGAAATATTTGCTCAATAATTAATAATTGGAGAGAAAAGGCATTTAATCTGAAGGGACAGTGGATCATAGGGTGTTTAACCCCCCCCCCCCCCACACACACACACACCATCTGTCCATGTTGCAGGGTAATCGTTCAGGCCAATTGTTTCCCTCCAAAAACCAGAAGTGACTGTAGTCTAATATAGAATGGAGGAGAAACCCCAAACTGTGGGGATATTTTCGTCTATATCTGAGAATTAGAAAGGGAGGCAAAATTAGAATGGATTTGAGATCCATATTTAAAAATAAATGAGTGTCAACAGCTGAAATGATTCTCGAGAAATGTTTGAAAATTTGAGAGATGTCAACATTTGAGACTAACCAATTTATTTGGGCATAACTTTTGTGGGCTCCAACCCACTTCGTCAGATACGTGGAGTGTAAAGATGTTTTAGTATATTTATACCTTCCTACTGAAAAGCTTTTGCCCAAAAAAATGTGTTAGTCTCTAAGGACTCCTTGTTGTTTTTTGCTGATACAGACTAACACGGCTCCCCCTCTGAAACCTGTCAACATTTGAGGGGACTATAGAGCAATATTTGATCATGAGGGATTTTAGATCAAGAGTCAATAACTGGGGGAAGGAGTTAAATCTGAGGGGGTTAAATCTTTATACTGATCATTAATATGATGTCCCTGTGACCAGGGCTGGCACTGACTTTTTTGCCGCCCCAAGCAAAAAAAAAAAAAAACGGGAGGGGGACACCGGAGCAGCAAAACAGGGGGGGAAAAAATGGCGCGGCTGGAGCGGCAAAATAGGGGGGCAGGGAGAGTAACAACAGTGCAGCTGGCAAAGCAGGGGAAAAACAAAACAAAAAACCCTACACGGTGACTGGAGCCAGGGGGCTCCGGTCGGCGGGAGGGAAGGACGAGGGCTGCCCTACCGAGTTTGCTGCAGGGCGTCCCCCTCCTCTGCGCCACCGCCCCTTACAGGGCAGCCGGAGCAGCGAACAAAAAACACCAGAAAAACAGCTGTGCTGCCCTAGGTTTGGGCGGACGCCGCCCCATAGCATCTGCCACCCCAAGCACAATGCTCAGCTGGTGCCTGGAGCCGGCCCTGCCTGCGACAAGGCCCATTCACCACTGGTGGCGTCTCCTCCAGGGGATTAGCTGTGCCAGGCATTGCACCCTCCTCTGGCTGTGTCTCTCCCATCACCCTCTTGCTGTCTGTCACTCAGGGGCCTCCTCTTCATGTCAGGGCCCTTGGGCCGGGTCACCACCTTTCCCCTTCTGGGGGGGTATCTGTGCTGGTCTGAGCCCCTCCAGCAGGGGGCAGGAGTCATATCACTGCTCAGACAGCATGAGACGGGGAGGGGTGAGATACCAGTCACCCTAGGGCTCCCATCCCCACGCACTGCCTTGTGGGAGGGGAGTGGGGTCTAGTGGTTAGAGCAGAGGGGAGCTGGGAGCCAGGACTCCTGGGTTCTCTCCCCAGCTCTGGGAGGGGAGTGGGGTCTAGTGATTAGAGCAGAGGGGAGCTGGGAGCCAGGACTCCTGGATTCTCTCCCTGGCTCTGGGAGGGGAGTGGGATCTACTGATTAGAGCAGAGGGGAGCTGGGAGCCAGGACTCCTGGGTTCTCTCCCTGTCCCTGGGAGGGGAGTGGGATCTAGTGATTAGAGCAGAGGGGAGCTGGAAGCCAGGGCTCCTGGGTTCTCTCCCTGTCCCTGGGAGGGGAGTGGAGTCTAGTGGTTAGAGCAGAGGGGAGCTGGGAGCCAGGACTCCTGGGTTCTCTCCCCGGCTCTGGGAGGGGATCAGGGCTGCACTGACCAGCCTGCGGAGCCGGCGCAGCAGGTAGTTCAGCAGGAAGGATTTGCCCCGGCGCTGCTCCCCGATGATGGACACCAGGCAAACGGGGGCGTCCCCCACCCCACCCTGCTCCAGGCAGCGGCTCAGGGCCTCCTCATCCAGCGTCAGGCCCCCTTCCTCGTCCAGACACAAGAGCTGCACCGGGCGCCCCTGCTCCGGCTGAGCCCCTGGCACCTGCTGCAGGGACAGAGCAGGGTCAGAGCTGGGACCCCACCCCTGAGACGGTGAGTCCCCCGTGCCCCAGATCAGAGCCCCATTCCCATCCCCTGAACCAGCCAGTCCCACCCTGGGCCAGATCCAAGCCAGTACCCCCTAGAGGGGAAAGGCCCCATGTCCCATCCTCTCCGCCCCACCCCACCTTCCAGCCAGCTAGTCCCCTCACCCAGCCCCCTGGATGGAGTCGCAGGTTGTTTGCTTGATGGTTAATTTCTTATCAGGAGGTCTGAGCCCTGAGGTCCAGCTCCCCCCTTATCAGCCCAGGGACTGCACCCAGGAGAGAACCCAGGGGAGAGTCCCCTGCTAAAGGGACACAGGAATCCCATTAGCCGGCCTTCCCTCTGACCCCAGGGCCCCAGCGTGGAGCTAGGGGGTGCTGTGCTGTAGGGTGCAGCCATGTGGCTGTTCCCCAGCTGCCCACCCCAGAGGTGGCTGCATCTCTGGACCAGTCAGGGCTGCTCCCACCTCAGGGCTTGCTGTCCCTGTTGCTGTCAGTGTCTCTTCGCATGGCAGGTCTCTGATTTTCTCCACCAGGCTTTTGACACATGTGTCTGGGATCATCCTGCCCCTGGAGCAGGGAGCCCGGCACTCCGGGCACTGGGACTCCGAGGCCGAGACCCCGCTCCAGTGAGCCGCGAGGCAGCCCCGGCAGAAGTTGTGGCCACAGTCGATGGAGACGGGGTCCTCCAAGATGTCCAGGCAGATGGAGCAGGTGACGTCCTCCTGGAGTCGCTTCACCATCCCCTGTGGAGGTGGCTTCAAGGAGGGGGGTGGGATTGGCCTGGGAGACACACAGCAGGGGGCCTGTGAGCCAGGACTCCTGGGTTCTATCCCAGCCTGGAGAGGTAGGAGATTGAGGTTGTCATAAACAGATAAGTAAAAGTTAATAGAACAAAAGTGCTTCATATCTCTTTTGCCTGTAAAGGGTTAACAAGTTCAGTGAGCCTGGCTGTCACCGGACCAGAGGAGCAATCAGGGGACAGGAGACTTTCAAATCTTGAGGGAGGGAAGTTTGTGTGTTTGCTGTTAGTGTTTGGTTGTTCACTGTGGGGGCTCAGAGTGACCAGACGTGCAACCAGGTTTCTCTCCAATCTCCCTGAAACAGGCTCTTATATGTCCAGAATAGTGAGTACTAGGTAGATAAGGCGAGTTAGGCTTATGGTTGTTTTCTTTATTTGCAAATGTGTATTTGGCTGGAAGGATTTTAATTTGTACTTGTATCCTTAGGCTGGGAGGGTATTCCCAGTGTCTATAGCTGAAAGACCCTGTACCTATTCCATTTTTTAAGTTTACAAAGATAATTTTTACTGTTTTTCCTTCTTTAATTAAAAACTTTTCTTGTTTAAAAACCTGATTGTTTTTTTTAATTCTAGTGAGACCCCAGGGGACTGGGTCTGGATCCACCAGGGAATTGGTGAGGAGAAAGGAGGGAAGGGGGAGAGAAAGGTTAATTTCTCTCTGTGTTAGGATTACTTTCTCTCTCAGGGAGAGTCTGGGAGGGGGAGAGAGAAGGAGGGGGAAGGTGGATTTTCCTCTCTGTGTTAAGATTCAAGGAGTTTGGATCACAGTGATCTTCCAGGGTAACCCAGGGAGGGGAAGTCTGGGAGAGGCAACGGTGAGGGAAAGGGTTTCCTTTCCTTGTGTTAAGATCCAGGGGGACTGGGTCTTGGGGGTCCCCGGGCAAGGTTTTGGGGGGACCAGAGTGTACCAAGCACTGGAATTCCTGGTTGGTGGCAGCGCTACAGGTTCTAAGCTGGTAACTGAGCTTAGAGGAATTCATGCTGGTACCCCATCTTTGGGACGCTAAGGTTCAGAGTGGGGAATTATACCTTGACAGACGTATAGAGGATTGTTAAATTATTTCTTGACATTTAGGACAGCGTTTGGCTGGCAAAGTATGAACCTATTATGCCCTTAAGTCATCCTCAGACTTCACAGCCTCAAAATGTAAGTAGTTAAACAGAGTATATCCCATACAGCACTGGAGCAGAAGGGAATTACATGCAGAAAACAAGCCTTCGGTACCTGCCTATGAGATAGACGTAGATTTTCCAACCCAGCCTCTAGACCTCAATGGAGCTTTAGTTCTGCTGGGTTCCTCTACACTTGAGCTGATGCTGGGAGCAGCTGTACGGGTCTTACTAGATTTCAGCAGAAGTTTCCTTCAAGGGTCTCAGGATGCATCTTTGAGGGCAAGTCAGGTGACAAACTTTCATATTTAATAACACGTGGCCAATCAAGTTGAACCACTTCTCACTTTAGCTATCATCCTTTTTACAGTGCAAGAAAAATACAGGCTGACTCATGTAGTTTCATTCTTTGCATCAGGATAAAATCAACTCCCGATTATCCAAATACCTGGGGGGGACATGGATTTTATTCAGATGATTGGAAGTTTGGATAATCCAGAGAGCAGGAGCCATTCAGCAACGGGGTGGCCTCCCACACATCTGGAGGGGGTTATCGTCCTCCTCCTATTCCTGGCCAGGGGTCTCTGCTCTATTATCTGACCTTCACATTGTCCAAATCCCTTCCTGGTCCCCTAGCATGAGGTACATGAGATCATGCTGCAGAGGACAAGTGTTTCATGCTGGGGGACAAGGAAGGGACTCGGATAATGCAGAGGTTTGGATAACAGGGTTTCAGATAAACAGAAGTACACCATATATCTACTGTTCTGGGGGTTAATGTCAAGATCAATCATGGGTTACGGATGTTCCTAGATTCTTCCTTTCAGCACTTTGCAGCTGGGAGAAGGTTGGCTAATTGCCATGATTTGCAATCTCGGGTTCTCTACACAAACGTCTTGGGGTTTTCTGTTGGAGGTCGTGTCCATCACCCAAGAAACGCCAGACTGACATTTCTAGTTGCTATTTTCCCTCTTTACACAGGGTCCATTTTGGAACGTTCTATCTGCCAGGCTTTTAAACTCAGCGCATATCAATCACGTAGGATCTCTGACAGGTTCCCCCCCTCAGGGTACCAGCTGGAACTGGGGTAGCACTGAGCCTCCAACCCACGTGCCTGGGCTCGCTATACTGCTGTGACAAAGTGCCCAGCCATCTTCAGTCTCCAGCCTGCACTTTCACCAGCACCCATGCAGCAAGGGACACATCCAGATGCAATTACATGCAGATGCTCTGACCAGCCCCTGCCTGGAAAGGCTACAGCTAGGGCATGTCCCAGTTCATAAGGCACACACTCCCTCTGGAGTATAAAACCAAAATTATACTGTTTTGCACTGCATAGAGAACTGACCCCTCCCTCAGCGTGGAGAAGAATATGCAGCAGCTTTCTGCCCCAAGTTATGACTCCCACTCACTGGTTTTAGATAAAGCAAAAACAACTTTAACAACTACAAAAGAGAGATTTTAAGTGATTATAGGTGATGGCAAACAGATCAAAGCAGTTTACCCAGCAAATAAACAAAATGCAAACTAAGCTTAATACACTAAATAGTTTGGAGAAGAATTGCAAATTCTCACCCTAAGAGATGATACAATCAGGCTGCAGATCCTTAAGGGGGCAGCTGCACTTTCTTACAGCTTGGAATCCCCAGAGGGTTCCATTCACAGGCTAAAACTCCCTTTAGCCTGGGGCCAGCACTTCCCCCAGTTCAGTCTTTGTCCCTCCCCCCCCCCCCGCCCCAGTGGGAGATAAGCTTCTTCTAAGACCTATTGTTCTCCTAAGGTGCCGATGCAGTGAATAGGCCCTTCCCCACCCACTGTCTAGAATGAAATCATCTTGTCTAGTGGGCATTCCCCAGGTGTAAACACATTTGAAATACAGATACATAGGCAATATTTCTAATTTCAGATATATTGAAATATATTGTGAGGTTGGGAACACCCACAACCAGCCTTTCAGGTACAAGAGTGGAGGAGCCGGACATGCTGGTGGCCCATTAAAGGAATCCACACTCCCAAGGACTGTCCCAGGAGTTGTATGCAATGGAGACAACGGCTCTTTCCAGCAAGCTGGAAGATGCTATAAAAGAGGGGAAGTGACATCATCACTTAGCCTCACTCCTCTACCCCCACCCCCAACTCAACACCTGGAGAAAGGGGCCAGGCTGAGGCACAGCCAGGGAGCACTGTGGGGAGGAGGCACCACAGGAAGTGCCACCCACAAGACCGAGTGACAGTACCCTGCAGCCCTCTGATTGGCCAGCTGCCCCTACTTAACCTCCAGGAAGGCCCCAGGAAATTGGCTGGACAACCAGAGACCTTGGCCTGCTGCAACGCCAACTCCGGTTTGGCTCCCGATCTCTGGTCTCTGACTCCAGCCTGACGCTGATCCGCACTCTGGTCTACGGGACCTGGCCTTGTGATTCCTCCAACTCCTGAACAGCGTCTCCCGTCCCTGGTGTGCAGGCCTCAGCCCCGCTGTAACGGCTTGGCCAGAGCACCTACGCCGCTGTCCCGTCCCCCCCACCACCGCCAACTCTGAACTCTGGGGTACAGATGTGGGGACCCCCATGAATGACCCTCTAAGCTTATATTCTACCAGTTTAAGTTAGAACTTCCCCAAGGCACAAATTCCTTTCCTTGTCCTTGGATGGTATTGCTGCCACCACCAAGTGATTTACACAAAAATTCAGGGAAGGGGCACTTGGAATCTCTGTCCTCCCCTCTCCTCAAATATCCCCCCTAACTCTTTCAGCCTCTTTCCTGGGGAGACTTGAGAATAAAATGCCAACCACTTGGTTAGTAATGTGAGCACAGACCAGACCCTTTGTCTTCAGGACACTGAAAATCAATCAGGTTCTTAAAAGAAGAACTTTATAAAATAAAGAGAAAATAAAAATCGCACCTGCAAAATCAGGATGGAAAGTAACTTTACAGGGTAATAAAAAGTTTTAAAACACAGAGGATTCCCCTCTGGCTCAGCTTCACAGTTACAAAAACAGGAATAAAGCTACCTCTGTGGCATAGGAAAATTCACAAGCTAAAACAAAAGATAACCTAATGTATTTCCTTGCCCTACTTACAATTGCTGTGGATTTAGATGGATTATTCCAGGTATGTTTTCAGGAGATGTTGTACCTGCCTGGCTTCTCCCTCTGCCCGGAGAGGGAACAACAAACAAATCCTCCCCCCACAGATTTGAAAGTATTTTCTTTCCTTATTGGTCCTTCTGGTCAGGTGCCAGGTAAGTTATTTGAACTACATAACCCCTTAGAGGTAAGGCAATTCAGTACAGTTGCAAAGGTTGCTACCCTTCCCCCTATTCATGACAGCCCCCCATCCAGTCAAACCAAATTTAAGTTCATTTAACAGAGCCTCAGGTAGAGATTGAAATAAAAAGCAAGTAAAAGACTTTGGAAACCTGAGGTTACATGGACAAGGAAAACATCAGACGCTGTCTAGAGCCCGTCCTTGCTAACAGGTTCCTTTCCTGGCTGCTGAGGGTCTCTCTCCTGCTGGTTGGTTCTCACAGCGCTTCTCCAGTCCAGAGAGTAGGGATCCCCCGTTCCCCCCACTCCCCGCTGGCAGAGTCACTCCTCTGTAATGGGCCATATCTTCTGCTCTTATCCAGTCACAAGCGATTGTCTCCGAGCCCAGAGACCCCCTCTCCTGAGCATCCCCTTGGTGGTTTGCCTCCGGCCAGCCTGCATCTCGTCCAGCCAGGTTGCCTCCACGGATGTGCACTGTTCTCATGTTAACCGGGTTGGATCCCAGCCTCTCCCTACCTCAAGTTTGACTCCCAGAAGATTCAGAACTCAATGTCCTACCTGGGACCTGGCTCTAAAACCTTTGCTCATACAAACATCTGGCAATAGCCATGACAAGAAGCTGCTTCCCAACATTTGGCAGAGCCCACACATGACCCCCTTCAGTGAAATATTGAGAAGATGGTTGGACACCAGGGCCATATGCCCACGTCTGTGCTACAATATTGAATCAAGCTCATGGTCTCAGTCTTGTCTTCAAGGCACTTCATGCCCTGGGCCCACCGTGTCTGAGAGAGCTGAGAGATCCAGGATGAAGACCATGGTTGTCTTGCTGGCCCAGTGGAGCTCTCCACAATAAGGGTGAAGCTCATCGGTGTGGGAGACAGAACCTGATGGTGTGGCTGATGTGATTAGGTCCTACGCTTACAGACAGCCTCCCAATCACCAGCAACCACACACCATGCAACATAAACACCAACCCAGGAACCTATCTTGGCAAGAAAGCCCGACGCCAGCTCTGTCCACATATCTATTCAAGTGACACCATCATAGGACCTAATCACATCAGCCACGCCATCAGGGGCTCGTTCACCTGCACATCTACCAACGTGATATATGCCATCATGTGCCAGCAATGCCCCTCTGCCATGTACATTGGCCAAACTGGACAGTCTCTACACAAGAATAAATGGACACAAATCTAACATCAGGATTCATAACATTCAAGAACCAGTGGGAGAACACTTCAACCTCTCTGGTCACTCAGCAACACTGAATGTGGCAATTTTGCAACAAAAAAACTTCAAGAACAGACTCCAAAGAGAGACTGCTGAACTCGAATTAATATGCAAATTAGATACAATTAACTTAGGTTTAAACAGATGTAAGCAGAGTCAGGATAAGCTCTACCCTGACATCTGGTGGAAAGAATTTAAGAGAATGTATTTGCATAGGCACGCCTACCCATCCCAGACTGCCGAGCTGTGGGACTGCTTGGTGACAAATGACTCACCCTCAGTTGGGTGGTACTTGCTAGACAAGGGACATGGGTTCCAAAACCCAGTGAATTGAGAGAGGCTGGGGACAGGTATCTGTGCCTGGTGGTGCAGTCTCCTTGTGGTGCCAGCAGTACCATTTCCACTCTCCACTGTGGAATGTCAGAGTTGATTTTTTTATTCCCTCAAGAATCTAAATACAGGTTACTGAGCTGAACTCACTTTGGGCTAATGGTGCACTAGCACTGGGGCTCCCCTACAAAGAGCTGAGATCACTAAGAGTTGAAATCACTAAAGAGCTGAAATAACTGAGCTGAGAGCACTGAGTACTGTGCTAACTAGTGGGGAAGCCTGAAGATATGCTGTGGAACAGAGCAGCTGGTGGAGTGGAGCAGTTGCAGGGACGGCTGGAGCGGATCACGGGACAGCTGGTGGCAGCAGAGTGGCTGGCAGAGCAGAGTAGCTGTGGGACGGGTGGAGCGGCCCACAGAGCGAGCAGAGCAGAGCAGAGCTGAGCAGTTTGCAGAGCAGCTCATGGAGCAGAGCAGCTGGTGGAGCGGAGCAGTTTCTGAGGATGGCTGGAGGAGCAGAGTGGAGCAGCTGGTAAAGCGGAGCAGTTCGTGGAGAAGGCGGGAGCAGAACCCACGGAGAGGCAGGGCAGTTGGCCCCGGACCACGTAAGGTGCCCCTTTCTACCCAGGCTGGGGGGAGGGACCTCTACAGATAAACTCTCGAACTCTGGGGTGGCATTGACCAGAGACTTTTGGGTTGTTGGACTTCGGGGTGATTGGACTTAAAACCCTAAGGGGAAAAAGGACAGTGCCAAACGTACTTGGAGTGGGTTTTTGTTTATGGTTTGTGTTATAACCCTGTTTGTGGTGTTTCTCCAATGGGATGCCGCATTGATTCCTTCCTTTATTAAAAAGATTTTGCTACACTCAGACTCCGTGCTTGCGAGAGGGGAAGTATTGCGTCCTAGAGGCGCCCAGGGGGGTGTGGTATGTGAGTGTCCCAGGTCACTGGGTGGGGGCTTGAGCCGGTTATGCATTGTGTTACTGAAACGGAACCCCTGGATACTGAACCCGGCCCTTGTTGCTGCCAACTCAAAGGGGCAGAAGGGTTACACAGAAACTGGGAATGGCTGGGTCATTACACTAATTGAATCTATTTCCCCATGTTAAGTTCTCCTCATTCCTTCTAAGAGTCATCTCAATTATCACTTGAAAGGTTTTTTTTCTCCTGCTGCTAATAGCTCACCTCAATTGACTAGACTCTTCCTGTTGGTATGCATACTTCCACCTTTTCATGTTCTCTCTATGTATAAATATCTCCTGTCTGTGTGTTCCATTCTGTGCATCCGAAGAAGTGAGCTGTAGCTCACAAAAGCTCATACTGAAATAAATTTGTTAGTCTCTAAGGTGCCACAAATACTCCTGTTCTTTTTGCGGAACCAGACTAACACGGCTGCTACTCTGAAATGATGTTCAGAAAGCTACTCCTGCGGGGAGTCCGGGCCACTAGGCCCAACAGAATTTTGTAGAAATTGAGGTTGTGCACGTGGAATTTCGTCTCCCCGGCCCCAGAAATGGGCGGCAGAGATGTTGGCCACTGCTAGGAGGCACTGGACCCAGAAGAGCCCAGCTCACACAGAGAAGACAATGCCAGGGGGAGGGGGAAGGAATTGGAAGGGTCCCACCGCTGCCGTTCCCAGCACCCCCTGAAGGAAGGAGGCGACGGTGTGCACAAGGGCGCTGGAACAGTTTGTGTAGTGGGGGAGCTGAGAGCCATTGAACCAAACCCTAAGCCCTGCATATGATGGAAACCACTTCAAGCCAGGGGGTGTGGCAGCACCTCCAGTACCCCTAGTTCCAGCACTATGGGCATGCAGGAAACTCCGTGCCAGTCCCGGACCTACTATCGGGCTGTTTCTCTGTCTGGATCCCTGGGCTCTGGGCAGGGTAGGGTCTGTGAGTGTCTGGTCCGGGGAGCAGTGGCTGGGCTCTGTGCGGGGGAGGTGTGAGTGGCTGGGCTGGGGAGGGCTCCACAGGTGGGTTGGGCGGGAGGTGAGTGGTCGGCACCCAGCTGGGCTCAGGGTGGGGGGACAGAGAAGCAGGAACTGAGTTTTTAGGGTTTCTTCAACTTTTTACTCCTGGGGGAATTTGTGTGTGTCTGTCTGTCTGTTACAGAAATACTTGCTGACAGGTATTTTTAAAAAAAATTACCAAAATAATTGTTGTGATTATATAGTGTTATTTTGACAAATAAAATGTACAGAATTTTAAACTATGCATAGGATTTTTAATTTTTTTGGCGCAGAATTCCACCCCCCCCCCCAACCCCGGAGCAGTTTAAAGCCCTTCTCTTAACCAGAAGTTGCATCTTCCCCTAACTGAATTAGAGCTGACAGTTTCTGTGGAGACTTGTCCCAAAACAAGGACTCGCCATTCAAGGTTCAATGAGTCAGAACTTCACCATTATTTAAAGCTGGGAGATTAGTCTTTAGCACTCCCCACGGCGGTCATGTACAGGTGCTCCGACACACGCACACATTCATGTGTACGTTGACCCCCTGACACAGTACCCCAAATATCTTTCCTCGTGTTGGGCACAAAGGAGAATGGTTAAATGCCGCCATTGCTCTGAGACTGTCCTGCACCCAAGATCCGTTGCCTGGCCACCTTCCAGCAGAACAAACCTAACCTCTCCCATTGAACACTTTGCAGACTATAGTCTCACGTGACTTCTATTCTCTCTTGCTACATACCGAGAGGTCCAGCCTCTGAAAACCTGCAGCCCTGGATATGAGGTTTCAAAGAAGTTCTTGGGAAGATAGGATTCAAAGAGCAGGTTAAGGGGTGACTGGATCCCAGACCATAAGTACCCACCTGGGAAACATATATTTGATAATGGGTCCTTCAGTCTAGCACAGAAAGGTCTAACATGCGCCAGTGGCAGGACGTTGAAGCTAGACAAAACTCAGACTGGAAGTAAGGCAGAAATTTTTAGCAGTGAGAACAACTGGAACAATTTCCCAAGAGTCGTGGCAGATTCTCCATCACTGGCCATTTTCAAATCGAGATGGGAAGTTTCTCTAACATGTCGCTCTAGGTCAAGCAGGAATTAATTCAGGGCAGGGTCGTGCCTGTGTTACCCAGGCCTTGGAATCTGTCAGGGGAAGGGGCGCTCCCGACTCACCATGGACAGGCCAGGATGGAGCTGACCCCGTACCTCACGCTAGAGAGGTCTATCGGATTGTAGACACCAGCTGAGGCTGGTGTGGAACAGCTGGAGCGTCCCGCTAGCCCAAGCCCTCATTGCTTGGAAATCCCCATGCCCAAGTCCTGGCCTTTCATCAACGCTGAGGGGTAGGAGCTGAGCCTTCCTGTGGAGATGGCCAAAGGGTGTCCCCTGCTCGGCGTACATTCATGGGTGTAGAAACAATTCCCTTTAGCTTCAGATGGTTTTATAGCCCTCCCATGGAATAAATAACGATGCCTGTTTCCTGGATAGCGCTTTCTCTCAGTGGAGCTCAAACCCTCACCATCTTTCAATGGATTATTACCCTCATTAGACAGATGGGAAACTGAGGCACAGAGAAACTAAGTGACTTGGCCAAGTTCACAGAGGAAGTCTCTGGTAGAGCAGGGAACCCACATCTTCCTGTGCCCTCTCCCCAGGACCCACCTTCCCACTCAGAAGAGCGGCTGGAGATCCGTCCCCCAGGACCAGACCACATGACTGCCATTGTAGGAACTCAGCCAGGCACCCATTGTCACCCCCAGTGGGTGATCTCGGGACAGGACCATCGGCCGGGCGCTTTCAAGCGCTTTGCGTTGCAGCCAGAGTGGCCCTGCAACGTCAGAGGAAGGCAGAGTGAGAACCGAGGGCTGGAAGTTAAAGCCAGGCAAACTCCCATCAGAAACGAGGCACCAGATATTTCACAGTGCGGGTGATTCACTAGTGGGAAAGCAGTGGGGTCTCCGTCTCTTCTGGCTTCCGAGCCTGACTGACCGCCTTTCCGGGAGATGATTTAGTGCAACGGGAGATATCGGGCCCAACACAGGGGGAAGTGTTCTCCAGCCTGGATAGCACAGTTCAGATGAGAAGATCTAAACATCCCTTCTTAGAATCTGTGAGCAACGGCTCCCTGCTCTGGGGTGGCTTCTGGGGGACGTGTCTGGGCCATGCTGCTGCCCCATCACCCTGTTACCGAAATGTCGGGTCCGCCTAGCTGAGAGCCAATGACAGCCAGACAGGGATAAGGAAAGGTTGCTTTATTCTGCAGAAGAAAGGGGAGTTCTGTACCTTAGTACAAAAAAACTCTACTCCATACAAAAACCAAGAATCTTTTATACACACTCACACACAGGCTTCGGTCGTGCTAGCATTTGATTGGTGGTTAGCAAACCCTGCACTTCTGCAATCTGCTCAGCAAAAACCAGCTTAGGACCAGCTTCAACTGCCTTAAGACTGATAAGGGAAGACAGTTTAAAAGTTCAGGCTACTGTGTCCGTCAGATGTTTAATTTTTTTTAATGGTTGCTAGCTATTATAAAATTCCTAGCTGTTAGGGGGTCGCTGCTGACTGTCACAGTCCCCCCTTCGGGCCTGATAATCCAAATTGTCAGACCCATTACACAATTTGCGATCAAGCTGGAGGGAGAGATACTGTGTTCTCCTACGGACAGTAGAGCTTTTAGTAACAGCACTACACAAACATTTTGCACATTGCAACATTACTTAAATGACATATAGAAAGAAAAGAAAGAAAATAATTTATTTGACAATTTTATGGAAAAGGCCAGTAAACCATGACTTAAGGTCTGGGAAGAGGTTTTTTAAATTAAGGGTATGATTAAGAGATACAGTGTGGAAAACAACAGCTGCATTTTTGATGGCCTGCAAATTTTTTTTAATTAAACCAGAGCGATTAATATAAAAACAGCATTTTTCCCCAATGCGAGCACAGGCCCCCCCCTCCTACTTCCGCATTCATGGCATCTAGCACATGCCTGTTTTGCAGGGTTACTCTGCTATGTCATCGATTTTTCGCTGTAACTTTTGGAACGCGTCCAAGGAAGCATTAGCTGCTTTTTCAAGTTCTGCAGAAATGTTTACCACTGCCCTTTTCAACTCCGCCACACTCAGTCCAGGAATTAGTCCATGTATAAAGGAATGAAATCCTGTTTGCCTGATTACAAGGGGGTTTTCGGCACATTTAACCCAAGCTTCTTTCAACGGTGTGAAGAGCTTGTGAGACTAAGTCCCCAGGTTGAGGATTTGACATGAGTCCAGTGTGGTGTTTACTTGAACGTCTGGTAATACTCTGGTCACACCACACCGGCCATACCAACCCGGCGGGACAGCTTTATAAGCATTATGGCCACAAATAAAATACAGATCAGGGCTCTGTAAACAAAGGCTGAGGGAGATTTTTGCTACTTGGTGGCGCTAATTTACCCTAACATTTTAATGTCTGGAGTTGCCAAATACCAGGCCCCGGCACCGCCAGTAGGATGCATTCAAATGTCCCATGGTGTGGGTGTTGTTTAAGATACCCCCACAGTATGTAACAGCAAACAAGTGTGATGTAAAGCTTACTAGTGCCCCCTGGCATTTAAAGATTTTTATAAGGGATGAAGTGAGGTGATAAAATGCCAGAGAAGACGTTTATATAATATGCATGGGTTTTATTTATGGGACCCAAGGGAAGGAATGAAGGAAACCATTTTTTGATAATGTTTGCTTATTAATTTCGCAATATTGGCCTTCTGAAACTGGCAGGGAGGCCTCTGGGTGTCTACACCAATTTTTAAGGGGTAAAGGTTCCATTTCTAACACTAAATCTAAGGGTTAGATCGCAGGCTTCTAAGGGGATGTAACCCAGTTCCTTCCTGGTCCCGTCAACAGCCTCAAAACATAGGGCCAGCTTATACCCAAACCCAAGGATATCGAAGAGAGGGACTGCTTGGCCCTCCCAACTATGATGCCAAATCTCAGACGTTTTCCCATACTTATCGGACTGCTATTCTCCTTTCCACCACCACTCAGCTTTCTGCACCACTTGTAGGATGAGAGTTTCAGAGAGGTTTAAAGGTACAGCCCACAGTCCTATTCCTTCCTCAGAACGAGTTTGGTGACACAATCAACAGTCAGACAAGTGTCCCAACGTGGCCAGTCGCTGAAGAGGTTTAGCCGCTGGGTGCGGGTTAGCTTCTACAAGGGGCAGGCTCAGAAATAATAGCCACCTCAGCACCGTCTGAGAACCCATAGTCACAAAGTCTCAGGATTTTGTTCGTCAGAACAAAAGCTTTAGTCCCTCGAGAGGTTCATTTTTCCAAGTATTATCTGCTTCTGGCCCCAGCCTAGGGACTAGCTTGATGCGGGTGTAGTGGATCCAGGTATCCCGTTCCCTTATTCGAATTGCAGTGTGGGAGGTAAGAAGCACTTGAAAAGGGCCAGCTTACTGGGGTTGGAGAGGCTCGATTTTTTACTTCTTTACATAGATTTAATTTCCTGGCTGGATCCGGTGAGCAGGTATGTCAGCAGGTAAGGACTGAAATTGGGCTGCATACCAGGTAGCTTAATATCAGCTAAATTGCGTGTCAGGATAGAAGAGAAAATGATTGGCGATTCAAAAAATCCTTGTGGTAGCCGGGTCCAGGTCAGCTGTTCTGCCCTCCCGCTCTCTGGATCCGTCCATGTAAATGCAAAGATATCCCAGCTGTCTTGACCTAGGGGTATACTGAAAAAGGCATTACGCAAGTCTATTACCGAATAGCAAGCAGTACCTGCTAGAATGGCAGTCAGGATAGTGGGAGGATTAGGTACCACGTTGTGTCTAGCCTGGATGACTTTATTCACTGGATGCAAGTCCTGGACAAATCAGTATACCAGTTTTCCCTCTGGATCCCTGTCAGGTCTTCTGACTGGCTGAATGGGGGTGTTGAAAGGAGAATTGGTGCGAACTAGCACTCCCAACCGCAGAAATGTGGTGATAAGGTTCCAGAGGCCAAGCAGAGCTTCTTGGGGGATGAGGTACTGACGAATTCAAGGAATTACAATGCCTGGCTTCAAGGTTATACACACTGGTTCTGTCCAGAGAGTGTCCAAGTCTGTTTTTAAAGTGCCCCATAGGGAGGCTTTTACCTCCTGTCTGAGTCGCTCGGATAGGATCGTGTCCACAGGCAGGATCGTGTCCTCTGAAGCCTGGGTCAGAACAGCACACAGCTGGGGAAGTTGGTTTTGAGGTAACCGGAGGACGATCCTGTCATCTGAAATAAGATCTGAGCATGCAATTTACACAACAGGCCTCTGCCCAAGAGGTTAACTGGGGAATCCGGAGCTAGCAAAAAGGCATGGGAGGCGGAGACACCAGAGATTTCCACAGTAGCCTCCGGCAACACAGAACAGTCAAATGGCTTTCCGCCTATATGAGTATTTAACATGTAATCCAAAGGGCTATCCTTATAGGGTTTCCACTGAGACCCACCCATCCCCTTTTCTGGCACTCAAATAGAGAATTAAACAGAAAGAAGGAGGGAATAATGGTCTAATTCAAAAAAAATTTAAGCCAGCAATCTCAGCTTACACTGACTGCTATAGGGGACGGAACAGAAGGATCTTAATACGACCTCAGGGCTTCCTCGCACGCTATGGCTTCCGCCCTGAGGAATTACAAACAAGAAGCTCAGTTCCGCCCACACACCTACCACCCAAAGGTATAAGACAGAAATACAGTAACCAGGTAACCAGAATATAACCAGAGCCCGGGAAGTGTTTCCTTACCCTATTAGGGCTCACCTTATCGGAGCACGAACCCCAGGGGCCGCGGTGAAGTGAGGAAGAGGGGCTAAGCATCCCGGTGGCACCGCTCCTAGTTCACCGCAGCCATCCAGAGTCTGATGTCCGAGCTAGGAGGGTCCCATCTGGGTCGCCAGAAACTGTTACCGAAATGTCGGGTCTACCTAGCTGAGAGTCAATGACAGCCAGACAGGGATAAGGAAAGGTTGCTTTATTCTGCAGAAGAAAGAGGAGTTCTGTACCTTTCGTACAAAAAAACTCTACTCCATACAAAAACCAAGAATCTTTTATACACACTCGCACACAGGCTTCGGTCATGTTCGCATTTGATTGGTGGTTAGCAAACCCTGCACCTCTGCAATCTGCTCAGCAAAACCCGGCTTAGGACCAGCTTTACCTGCCTTAACACTGATAAGGGAAGACAGTTTAAAAGTTCAGGCTACTGTGTCCGTCAGATGTTTAATTTTTTTAATGGTTGCTAGCTATTACAAAACTACTAGCTGTTAGGGGGTCGCTGCTGACTGTCACAACCCCATTTGTCAGCCCCAGATTCGAGGGGAGAGGGACACACCGATCAGATCAGGGGGTTGTCATCAGATAGATCCTCAGTTCCGTCTCCCTCCTCCCTCCCACCACCAGCAGCCTCAGCCCTCTGCCTATCCCTCTGGGCGATGTTCCTACCAACTCCCCCGCCCACGCCCCCACCCACGACGATCCCAGCTGCAGCGCCCGTCCCAACCCCAATGGCCACCACCTCAGCCGCGGCGAGCGCCCCAGCCGCCTCGGCAGCGATGACAGCACCAGCGATCCCGGCGCCGGCAGCTCCGCACACCGGTCCCAGAACCAGCGCCCCTGCCCCCACGCCCGCCAAAATGGTGAATTTCTTGAAGCGCTTCCCGTAGGTTTTCAGGAAGGTCTCAGCCTCCTGTGTCAGCAAATCCTCCAGCTCCGTCAGCAGGGCCTCTTTCTCCGGTGCCGGCTCCTGCATGTCCGTCCGGCATCGCCACAGCAAGTGCCCGCGCCGCTCCGCAAACTGCTCTGTCATCTTGCTCGGCCGCACCTTCAGGCAGGAAAACATGTTCTGGGAGTCGCCGTCCTGCGCCAACCAGGAGAGGAGATGGCCAAGAGCGTTAGATGGGGCAAGAGCTGAACAGACCCCACCCCCTGACCGAGATGGGGGCCCCCCTCGCGCGAGCAGGACACAATCCGGGAGTGAGATGGGGGTACCCCCTCGCGCCAGTGTGGAACAGACCTGGACTGGGGTCGGGGCCCCCCATCACGCCAGGTCCAGCACACAAACTCAGTGAGAGACCATCCCTGCCCCCAAAAGCTCACAGGCTAAAACCCCCGAATGCAGGGTCATTCTCCCACTTTGATAGATGGGGAAACTGAGGCCCAGAGAAACTAAGACCTCCTCCCCGCAACTCACCTTCTCCTTCAGAAAGAGAGCGTGGTCTGCGTGGGCTCTGTCCAGGACTCTCTGGTTGTGGAAGGCGATGGCCATCTGCACGGGGAGGACAAGGCTGGGGTGAGTCGCAGCTTATGGGGCCCCATCTCCGCCTAGCGGCGGCAGCTCCCACCACAGCAGCTTCATGTAACAGAGCGACGCCACTAGCCAGTGTGAAACTACAACTCCCATGAGCCACTTCAGCAGCTCAGCCTGAAGCCAGGCACCCAAACTACAAGCCCCATGATGCCCCACAGCCATGGACTCCCATGATGCATCACCTCCTTCCTCTGTGGTGCATCATGGGAGCTGCAGTCCCATCAGAGAGCTGATTTATGGGGAGAAAAGGGAGCATGCTGAGCCAAACTATTATTCCCATGAGACACCACAGAGGCATTTCCAGATCCAAGTATTTCGGCTTTTGATATTTCGACAGAAACTCAAATTTGTCTGCAGGAAAAAAACAACAACAACATTTTCCAACAAGTGGTAACACACTCCTGAGATGCAGCTACCTCTAGGGTGGCGCATAAGGGGACACACACAACATTGTATTGGGATGGGCTCACTCAGTGCTGATGCAGCCACTTCTGGCGTGGGGCAGCTGGGGAATAGCCCCACAGCAACCCCACACGGGGATGGTTTGCCCGACATGAGATGCAGCCACCTTTCGGGCGAGGCAGCAGCAGTAAGACAAAAGTAGGAAGCAGTTTTACATCGGAAGTGAATTCAGGAGGTGGGACACATCCCTGGATCAGGTCAGGGGCAGAGACGGACAGAGAAGGTACCTGAGAGGGAGACGAGAAGCCACAGTGATGTTTCTTCATCAGATCAGAGAATTTCTGCAAGGAAAGCACAAGAAATCACAATACAGACTCCACAGGGCTTAGGAAAATGTGAATATGGGGACGGCTCGCCCGGCGCTGAGATGCAGCCACCTCTGGGGCAGGGCAGCTGGGGAATGGCCATAAGACAACGGTGGGAATCAGTTTGTCGGGGGAAATGAAGAACTTCCCTGGATGATGTAGGAAGGCTCAGCAGAATCATCCAAGCTGGGATTCTGCTAGGATATAAATATGACCCCAATTCTTAATTAACAAAAATTCAGCAAAATGCCTAAGCCCCCACCCTGCTCCCCACAGCACAGCGCCCCTAGTGCCAGCATGGGGTAGTGTGGGCAGCCCTGACTGCCAGGGGAGAGCGCCCCTACAGACCTGCCACCCAGCTCTCTGCAGCCCAGCACCCCCTAGTGCCACCATGGGGTATTGGGGGCAGCCCTGACTGCCAGGGGAGAGCATCCCTACAAACCCCCCACTCCACTCCCTGCAGCACAGTGCCCCCTAGTGCCACCATGGGGTATTGGGGGCAGCCCTGACTGCCAGGGGAGAGCGTCCCTACAGACCTGCCACCCCGCTCCCCACAGCACAGCGCCCCCTAGTGCCACCATGGGGTATTGGGGGCAGCCCTGGGTTCCAGGGGAGAGCGTCCCTACAGACCTGCCACCCAGCTCCCCACAGCACAGCGCCCCCTAGTGCCACCATGGGGTATTGGGGGCAGCCCTGGGTTCCAGGGGAGAGCGTCCCTACAAACCCCCCACCCAGCTCCCTGCAGCGCAGTGCCCCCTACTGCCACATGGGAGCATGGGGCCAGCACTGACTGTCAGGGTTGAGCGCCCCCTACTGAGACCCCAAACCCAGCTGGCCAATCCCCACCTTTATCTTGGCAGTGAGCTGTGTCCCTGTCAGCAGTGCCCCATGCCGGTCCCTCCAGACGTGTTGACTGACCGAGCACACCAGGGTGGTGACGTAGTCCCTCAGGCTGTCCCGGAAATCCTCATCCATGTCTGCGAAGGAGATGGAGATGGCAATGAACCCGGAACCGGAGTGTCCCCCCACAGCCCGTTCCCCGGCAGAGACAAAGATGCCCCATTGCCCAGGCTCAGAGCTTCTGTCCCTGGTCCATTACCTCTCAGGCTTCCCTGGTTTCCAATCATGATCCACTTGCTGGGGAAGGGCATCAGGTAACAGCGGCTGCTGCTTCTGCTCAGCACTTCCAGGGCCTTGGGGTGTTTGCAAGGGGATGTCGCTGCCAGCATCTGACGGAACCAGTGGGAAATCAGCAAAGTGAGACATCAACAGAGAGAAATACCCCAGGACCCCAATTCCCTGCTCCCAGAGCCAGCCAGGCCATCGCCATGGGGCCGGCTCTGAGCCAGCACCCCCTAGAGCAGGGGTTGGCAACCTGTGGCACACGTGCCAAAGGCAGCACACAGGCTGATTTTTAGTGGCATGCTGCTGCCAGTCGAGGTCCTGGCCACTGGCCCCTCTCAGCCCACTGCTGGCCTGGATGGATAGAACCTGGGCCAGCAGCGGGCTGAACTAGGCCAGCAGCCGGGACCCCGGCTGGTAGAGGCCAGTGGACGGAACCCCATACCAGCCGCTCATCCTGCTGCCGGTCTGCAGTTCTGTCTGCCACCCACACTGCCAGTCCGGCATGCAAAACCTTTTACTGGCACGTGAAACCTTAAATTAATGAAGACTTGGCACAGCACTTCCCAGAGGTTGCCGACCCCTGCCCTAGAGGGCAAAGACCCCATGTCAAGCCCCACACTCACCTGTCGGACGTCTCTCAGATGCTTCTCCCCACCGTCACTTCCAAGGACCGTGGAGCTGCTCCAGTCCCGCACCAGCAGGTCTAGGTGCTGCAGGGGAGACAGGACGATGTCAGGAGGGGACGGGTGAGCCCCTCGGGTGTGGGGCAGGAGGTGGCTGGGGCAGGAGCATCCCATGCAGGGCAGGGCGGAGGATGGGAGGGGAATGTTGTCTCACCTGAATGGACTCCAGCTCGTATTCCTTTCCCACCTCTTCTGCCACGTGCAGAAACATCTGCAGAGCGGAGAGGGCAGGGAGGTGAGTCTGGGGCTGGGATCTCTGGGGCAGGGAGGCAGCGTGTGCCCTGGGGGTGGGTGGGAGTGGAAATCCTACCAACACACACACACACACACACACACACACACACACACACACACACACACACACACACACACACACACACACACTCTGCAGCTCCAGCCTGGTCTCGGTCTGTTACCAGGGTCCCACAGCTTTCCCCTGTGGTGCAGAGACACCTAGGGGCCAAAGAGCAGAACTGCATGCCGAGGTTCCCCTCTCCCCTGCCCCATGCCAAGGGCTCTGTTTGCCCCCATGCCCACCAATGGTAGGAACAGAATAGACCAAGATGCCAAATACTGAGATGTTCCCAGATTCC
The DNA here is from genome assembly GCF_025201925.1 of Gopherus flavomarginatus. Classification (NCBI taxonomy): domain Eukaryota; kingdom Metazoa; phylum Chordata; order Testudines; family Testudinidae; genus Gopherus; species Gopherus flavomarginatus. The sequence continues at coordinate 1,915,001 of NC_066621.1, read as the reverse complement.
TGGCAACACCCCTGTTCTCAGTAAGCCTGGAGCTCAGGCAGAGGCGAGCTCCAGCCCCTGGAGCAGCACAGAAGCTGGTCCCTGCTGTGATACAGCCCCAGGACTCCTGGGTTCTATCCCCAGCTCTGGGAGAGGAGTGGGGTCTAGTGGTTAGAGCAGAGGGGGCTTGGAGCCAGGACTCCTGGATTCTATCTCTGGCTGTTCCACAAACTCCCCATTGACCTCAGGCAAGTCACTGATTCTCTCTGGGCCTCAGTTTCCCCAGCTGTAGAATGGGCAGACGACCCCATTGGGGCTGTGTCATGAACACACAGCTAAGGGTAGCATAAAATCCTTCCTTTACCTGTAAAGGGTTAAGAAGCTCAAATAACCTGGTTGGCACCTGACTAAAAGGACCAATGAGGGGAAAAGATACTTTTAAATCTGTGGGGGAAGGTTTTTGTTTTGTCTCTCTCTGTGTTCTCTCCGGGTCATCAAGGGAAAATACATCTCTCAAAGCCAGACCTGAACTAAGCATCTAAGATTACAAATTGTAAGTAATAGGAAGGAAATGTGTTAGATTATCTTTTGGTTTAGCTTGTGAATTGTCCAATGCTAAGAGGAAGGTTTATTCTTGGTGTTTTGTAACTTTAAAGTTTTGCCTGGAGGGGAAATCCTCTGTCCTTTGAATCTTATTACCCTGTAAAATTACCTTCCATCCTGATTTTACAGAGGTGCTTCTTTTCCATTTTTTCTTTATAATAAAGATCTGTTTTTTCAAGTGTCCTAAAAACCCAAGGATCTGGTCTGTGCTCACCTTGTTAACCTATTTGGTTGGTATATGATTCTCAAGCCTCTCCAGGAAGGGGGATGAAGGGGCTTGGGGGGATATTTTGGGAAACAGGAACTCCAAGTGGTCCTTTTCCTGATTCTTTGTCTAACTCACTTGGTGGTGGCAGCGATACCCATTCAAAGACAAGGAAGGATTTCTGCCTTGGGGAAGTTTTTGCCTAAGCTGGTAGAAATAAGCTTGTGGGGGGTCTTTCATGTGGGGAGGGATCCCTGAGAGGCTGTATGCGAATAACACCACATCCTGCCCTCTCCCCGCTTCACCTCCAGATATTCCAGATCAGGGTCCTTTATCTGGCTGGAAACATTCAGGATCTGCAAGTAATCAGAGAGGACAGGGCTAGATGCAGAAACCAGCACAACCCACTCCCAGCAGCACAGCGCCCCCTAATTCCAACCTGGGGCATTGGGGCCAGCCCTGGCTGCCAGGGGAGAGCGCCCCCTGCTGAGCCCTGCTCCCTGCAGCACAGCGCCCCCTGGTGCCTACCTGGTAGGAGCCAAGCAGCATGGAGAGAGCGGAGAGTTTGACGCTGGTCTCTGTGCCTCTGGCAATGTCCATGGAGCCCTCGGTGTCGACCAGCAGCACGGCCACCTGCGGGGGGGCATGGGCCGGGGTCACACGCCAGCTCCCCGATCTGCCCCCTGCATGCGCCAGCACCGAGTGAGACACAACCCCAGGGGGGCACTGTGTTCCCTGCTTCCCCTCCCAGGCCCCGGTCACAGAGCCCCCCCAGCCTCTGTCTGCTCTGCTCCCCCAAGTAGAGATCTGATGGGGTCACTCATCCTCCCACCCTATTTCCCCCCCCCACACAAACTTCCCACTCACCTTCCCCCGCTCGGTGGGGACCCAGAAGGGCTGACTCCAGGCCCACACCCCCTTGGTGACACTGCGGGTGCCAACTCGCCACTCGAACCCCTCCAGGGGCTCCTCCTCCCTGCCCATTCAGGATCCGTCCTTCACATCCTGGGGGGGGAGGGAGACATGGGGGGAGGGGTAATTAGTGCAGGGGGGCAGGGGGACTGTGGGTATTTTATTAGCAGGCAGGTAGCGTGGGGACTGGTGCACTGGGAAGATAATGGCCAGGCAGCCTCAGGCTGAGGACGAGGCTCCAGACGGACACACGGCTCCCCACCCCCCTGACACAGCTGACCGGACGTGGTCAGGGGACACAGGTCACAGATCTGTGCTGGTCTGAGCCCCTCCAGCAGGGGGCAGGAGTCATATCACTGCTCAGACAGCATGAGACAGGGAGGGGTGAGATACCAGCCACCCTAGGGCTCCCATCCCCACACACTGCCCTGTGGGAGGGGAGTGGGGTCTAGTGATTAGAGAGGGGGAAGCTGGGAGCCAGGACTCCTGGGTTCTCTCCCTGGCTCTGGGAGGGGAGTGGGGTCTAGTGATTAGAGAGGGGGAAGCTGGGAGCCAGGACTCCTGGGTTCTCTCCCTGGCTCTGGGAGGGGAGTGGGGTCTAGTGATTAGAGAGGGGGAAGCTGGGAGCCAGGACTCCTGGGTTCTCTCCCTGGCTCTGGGAGGGGATCAGGGCTGCACTCACCAGGTTCTGGAGCCGGCGCAGCAGGTAGTTCAGCAGGAAGGATTTGCCCCGGCGCTGCTCCCCAATGATGGACACCAGGCAAACGGGGGCTTTCCCCACCCCACCCTGCTCCAGGTAGCGGCTCAGGGCCTCCTCATACAGGGTCAGGCCCCCTTCCTCGTCCAGACGCACCAGCTGCGCCGGGCGCCCCGGCTCCGGCTGAGCCCCTGGCCCTTGCTGCAGGGACAGAGCAGGGTCAGAGCTGGGACCCCACCCCTGAGACGGTGAGTCCCCTGTGCCCTAGATCAGATCCCCATTCCCATCCCCTGAACCAGCCAGTCCCACACTGGGCCAGATCCAAGCCAGTGCCCCCAGGGTGTTGCTGCTTATCTTAGCCAGCACAGACATCCTGACTCCAGCCCGCTACTTCGCAATCCCCTATTTACAACTCACCCTCCCCGTCACCTCCCCTGACACGGCCATTAAGGCACGTTCCTTATGGGAAGCCAGGCCTACACCAAGGGGTATGATCATCCCCTCCCGTCTACTCCCTCCTCTACAGGGGGCAGAATCGAGCCCTCCAGTTGATTCCCCCTCTGGGGGCAAGATCGTCCCCTCCAGTTCATTCTCCATGGCTCTGCCCCTCTTAGGCAGATGTGGCTGGTTGAGAGGGCACTATAGGCCAGAGCTGGGGGGCAGGGGGAGGCACTGCCAGTACACCGGTGTCACGGAGCCACAGTATCTGTGCTATGGCCCCAGGTTTGGAACCGTCTCTAGGAGGAACCCATCAGCATACCAGACCCCCTTGGGGGTCTCAATTTTCCTCCAGGTTAAGCCACACAGCTTCACCGCCTCCGTAGCCTGGGAGTGCCCCCCCAGGATTGTCACATCAGCATATCCAGGTCCCCGAAGAAGACTCCAGACTCATAAATTTGTTGTAACTCTAAAGTTCATTGCACTTTAGAGACTGCTGCACTGAACCTCACCCAAACCATTTCCTCGCAGGGCTTAAGAACGTAAGAACGGCCGTACTGGGTCAGACCAAAGGTCCATCCAGCCCAGTATCTGTCTATCGACAGTGGCCAATGCCAGGTGCCCCAGAGGGAGTGAACCTAACAGGCAATGATCAAGTGATCTCTCTCCTGCCATGCAGCTCCATTCTCTGACAAACAGAGGCTAGGGACACCATTTCTTACCCACCCTGGCTAACAGCCATTTATGGACTTAACCACCATGAATTTATCCAGTTCTCTTTTAAACATTGTTATAGTCCCAGCATTCACAACCTCCTCAGGCAAGGAGTTCCACAAGTTGACTGTGCGCTGCGTGAGGAAGAACTTCCTTTTATCTATTTTAAACCTGCTGCCTATTAATTTCATTTGGTGACCCCTAGTTCTTGTATTATGGGAATAAGTAAATAACTTTTCCTTATCCACTTTCTCCACATCACTCATGATTTTATAGACCTCTATCGTATCCCCCTTAGTCTCCTCTTTTCCAAGCTGAAGAGGCCTAGCCTCTTTAATCTTTCCTCATATGAGACCCTCTCCAAACCCCTAATCATTTTAGTTGCCCTTTTCTGAACCTTTTCTAGTGCTAGAATATCTTTTTTGAGGTGAGGAGACCACATCTGTACACAGTATTCGAGATGTGGACGTACCATGGATTTATATAAGGGCAATAATATATTCTCAGTCTTATTCTCTATCCCCTTTTTAATGATTTCTAACATCCTGTTTGCTTTTTTGACCGCCTCTGCGCACTGCATGGACATCTTCAGAGAACTATCCACGATGACGCCAAGACCTTTTCCTGACTCGTTGTAGCTAAATTCCCCTTCCAGCCACCAAGAAACTGGTTTGGTGTAAATACTTTGTAGCTACGTTTGCATGAACTGCAGTGATTATGGATGAAAAGGATGAGAGGGGAGTTCGGAGCACCCTGAAGTAGGGGGCACCCCCGTTCCTGGCCAGAGTTGACCATGGAGAGATTGAGATAAACTCCCAGGAACCCGTGACTTCTGTCCTCCCTGTGCAATTCAAGTGCTGTTCTCATGGACCCAGAGGGAAAGTCAAGGTTGGGCAGGGACCAGGGTGAAGTGAATCGGGGCAGAGTTTGGATCCTCAATTCAGCTGAGATAATGTGTCCGTAGAGAAAGCCTCCTACTATGGTGGGACAGATCCCCTGCTTATATGTGCATGGAGTCCACATTGGTGGCTGGAGGACAAGCTTCTTGGATTGGAGGGACAAGCTTTGACCCTAAGAGTCAGAGAAACTGAGGAGTTCCTAGACAACCCTGTCTGGGAAACACCACTAACCCAGTTTCAAGGAAGTAAGGAGCTGGCCACCAAGGAATGGGAAAGAGAGAAAGTCAGAGACAGGGACGGCTCTAGGCATTTTGCCTCCCCAAGCACGGCAGGCAGGTTGCCTTCAGCGGCTTGCCTGCGGAGGGTCTGCTGGTCCCGCAGCTTCAGCGGACCCTCTGCAAGCAAGCCGCCGAAGTCAGCCTGCCTGCTGCCCAGAGTGGGGGGCAAGTGGGGCAACTTGCCCCGGGCTCCACAGGGCCCCCATGGGAATGGCTGAGGCTCCAGCTCCAGCCCCAGCCCCACCCGACCCTGGTCCCGGAGCCTCAGCCCATCCAGCAGCGTCCCGGCACAGCAGCAGCGTGGCTCCAGCAGGGCCCCTGAGCCCCTCTCCGCTCAGCACCGCCTGGTCAGGGGATGAGGCTGCGAGCTCCGGGCCGAGTGGAAGGATCTGAGCTCACCCTGGAGCTTGCAGCCCTGCCCCCTGACCACATGGCTCTGAGCGGAGCTCGCAGGCCCCCCTCCGGAGCCATGCTGCCGCTGTCCAAGAAAGCTCCTGGATGCGCTGAGGCTCTGGAAGAGGGGGGAGCCGGGGGTGAAGGGCCAGGTCCGGGGGGGTTGGCTAAGGGGCAGGGAGTCCCAGGGACAGTCAGGGCACAGGGAGGGGGCAGAGGTTGGGGGCGGTCAGGGGATGGAGGGGTTGGATTGTGGGCATTCTGGGGGTCTGTCAGGACTCAGCGGGGGCGTGGATAGGGGTCAGGGCAGTCAGGGGACAGGAAGCAGGGGTGGTGTCCTGGGATGGTGGTGGGGGGTGGGGTCTCTGGGGATGGTGAGGGGACAAGGAGCAGGATGGGTCAGGGATTCTGAGGGGGAGTAATACACCACGCAAAAAGGCTCCTGAGGTTACAAGCAGTAGTTAGAGTCGAGAGCCGCCCCTGGGCATTAGACGGTTTGCAGTCCGAAGCAGAGTGGACAGACTGCCTTAAGAGACAGGATATGTGGCTTGGCCATTGCAGAGTGGATAAAAAAGAGTTTAGAAGTGAAAAGCAGAGAGTGAGCAGGTTACGATCTAGAATTAATGCATTAACTCATGGAGTTGCCCAGAAACAGTGAACTGCAGCAGGTCTAGACACTGCAGGAGAGACATGCCATCCATCTGGCATGTAAACAAAAACAACAGAGACTGCGGGTACAAATGTGGGATTTGCAAGAGCAGCTAACAACCTCCACTTTTCTCCCAGAGCTGGGATAAAAACTGGGGGTAAGGATTCCCAACCAACTGTTTTAACTCAGGAAGCCCCACTCCTTGCTCATAGCTGACAATATCCTTTTTTCTTCTCTTCCTCCTCCTCCATTTCCTAAATGTGCTGCTCTTAGGCAGAATTTTAAATGAACTCTCAGGGCTAATCTGTTGCTTACCACATTACCCCTTAAAATTTCGTTTTTCTGAAATCTCAATGGAAGGAACTTTGGATACCTATGTGAAAACTTTTTGTTTTTGACAAAGCATGATGGAGGTCCACTGTACTCCAGTGAAATTTTAAAGCAAAAGACCCATGGGTGACCATGGAGACAAGTATCAATACTGTACTATCCTTTTGAAAAATCCCAAGGTCAAGAAAGCACAGACGAAGGCAGCTGTATTGCAGGGATTGTACTTGGCGACTTAAATCTTTACCAGCAAAATACAACACCGTCAAAAATTATTGCAAAAAGCATAAGAATCAGCTCAGGGATGCTGTAGATACACAGTGCTCTGAGTGAGATCATGGAAGGTTTAAGATCACAAAACTATGTTGCCAGTGAAACTTTGAAAGCCATGGCAGCAAAGAATGATATCCTAAAGCTAAGACACAATAAATGGAATGCAGAAGTAAACGATTAAAAGAGAGAATGAAAAGTGAAAAGTAGCTTTTACAGAAATTAGCACTACCGAGTTTGGAGGGAATGAAACAGCTGGGAGCTGTGGAAATGTTCAAAGGGTGACATTGTTATAAAAAGAGAATTCTTGGTTTAACAATAAAACACAGTACTGTATATGCAGCTTGATACAGTCACATTGGGTGGAACCCTCGTAGTTAAACAAATTATACAAGGGGGTCAGGTAGCTGCCACTACAGCCACTATGTTTTTGTCCCTAGGAGCGTTTACAGACATTCTGAAGGAAAACAGTCCCTTTCCCCAAAGGAACGGTCTGCAAATAATCAATTGCAAATGCCTGCTGCAGACAGCAAGCAGAGAGACAGTCTGATTTGAATCATTTCATTACTGGACGATTGAGTCAAAATCACCAAGAGGAAATAAAGGGTTTCCATTGAAATGTGACTGTCTCCAAATGTACAAGATGGGAATGTAATCTGGGCGCAGCTGAGTACAGATAATTAGAAGTAGTACAAGGGATGATAAGCAAGAACGTTTGTTTTTGTTTTTCATATTGTAAATGCACCCGTGAACAACGTCAGGGTTGAGGTGCACACAAGGACAGAAGAAGCCTTCAGGTCGCTCCGCACAACCAGACTAACTTTAGTAATGGTGCTTGTGCATTCTGTTAAATAGTTACACTTCATGCAAAAATTAGGGAGGTAACAAATTACGAGGCGGAAAAGTAAAACGTTGATGTTAAGTAAAATAAGTAAATGGGCTAGTAGGCTAAGAAGGCAGAATGTCTAAGCAAATGAATAGAAGAGGGAAACATTGAAAAGCTATTTCCTATGAATCAGATGGTGAGAGACAAAGCAAGCAGAGATGAGGAAAAGAGTGAGTCAAATTAGGGTTCGTGTGCAAATGTACAGTAAAGACAATGGAATGTGTATAAAAGAGGAAGGTTATTGTGGACCTCACCTTGCAAACATCTTGACAATAGAACCCCACTGTGAAAAATTTGTCCAGCATTATATGAATGCTAGAAAAGAATTGGATTCATTTTCATGATCTCTTTAGACCCTGCAAAGGCTGAGCAAAAAGAAATATTTTGGAAGCATTCGGCATGCGGTTAGGAGTTCTCAGTAGTATAGATGAGAAGGTGATTACAAATAAAATGAGTGCAGTAGGGAAACCACAAAGCAATGCCCTGAGGGTATCCTTAGATCAGCTACGCTCCATACAGAATGGGGTGGCACAGGTCTTAGAAGAGTGGGAGCAACCCCAAGAAAAGGATCACCTCCGCCTCCTGCAGGCTGTTGAGGATGGAAGCCCAAACTCAGAAGGACTGAATAATGAACTCTTGCAGCGATGATGATGGTTTTGGTAAAAGTGTCATCAAGGAGGAGATTGTAATGAGAGACTTGGACTTGACATGACCCTCAGCCTTCTTGTGTATGGACTCAGTATAACCCGCAGCCATCCTGTATGCTCAGCCATCATCAGTTAGAAAAAAACTAGAGAGTCAGGAGAATTCGGCCTTGACGTAGGCAGACAGAAAAGTACTAGCTGCAGCACTGCAAACAGGGAGAGATACAGTGAAATCACAGATTCACGGGGAATAGAAGGGAGTATGGAGAAGCTAACCTTGAGTTTCTGCACATTTATTACTGGGCACCCATGTGAGTTTTGTTAAAAGTTGGTTTTGCTGATAGAAGAAATTATAACATTTTACTGTTGCTTAAGACATTGGTTTAGTTCTAAAGTCCCCCCCTCATTCATTCTCAGCATGAAGCATTTTTTTCTGGGGAGAGTGTGGATCAGCTCCCCAAAACCAACAGCCCCCAGCAACACAAGCGCTGCCTGCCTAGGCCCCACATCCCTCACCCTGTATGGGCTAGTTAGAGACAGGCACCTCCTGACACCTGCAAGCTCTGAGTGTCCCCCTGGAGTGCATGTGACAAAGTGAGTTTTCCCTCTTGTTATGTTGTACGTGAGTCTTACTGTTTTGCACAATACTGTGTGTACCTCAGTTTCCCAATGTACTGCGCCAATGGTGGGAATAAGGGTGTGTCGCTTTTGCTGAGACCCCCAGGGGCAGGTGAGGCTTCTCCAGCTGCCTGCATGTAAGCAATGGACGGTGCCCTTCATAACCTGAAGACCAGGAGGGGAACTTTGCCCAAGAAACAAATCCAGGAGGAGAGGCAATGGGCGTCTCAGAGGTCAGGCAACTGGGAGCAGTTAGGAGGGCTTAATTAATTAATTAATTAAGCCCTTGGAGTTAGGGTTAAGGGTATCGTGAGGATTGGAGCTAAGGTTATCATGGGATTAAGAGTATCATGTGGTTAACATGAAGGATATCATGGCTTTGAGGGTTAAGCTTATCATGGGGTTAAGAGTATTGTGGGGTTAAGGTGAAGGGTATCATAAGGTTATGGTTAAGGGTATCAGGGGAGTTGGGATTGAGTTTATAGTGGGGTTTAGGTTTAAGTGTCATTTTCCACCCTGTTTTTTTGGCCCTGTCACCCTTCTCTTGGTACGACTCCAGTGATGATTTGGGGATCTGCCCCATCCAGCTCGGGAATTCCAGCTGACCGTGTAAAGTCGGTATTATTAAATTGTTGGGCTGTGGAGTCTTCATGTGGAGCCCAACATTTCTTGACCAGGGAGGGCTGGGTCAGCAAAACTAGGGAGAATGTTCATTCGTTAGACCTTAAATGGGCACCCATTCAAGCAGACACACCTTAGAAATTGGATTCTCTGAGACTGGCAGGATCCACCCCTCCGGTTCTTCTGCAAGCAGGGGAAAGCAAAAAAATCAACCAGGGAGAAGCAGAGACACCAGGTGCTGGGACGGGGACACATTAACTGGAGAGAAGATTCACAGAAGCAGGAAATTTCGGGCAGAAGCCAGGCAAAGACAGCAATGAGAGGGGAGGAGATGGGCATGCTTTGATAGCTGGGAGGGGATTCCTGTTTAACTGTGGACCAGACAAAGTCAGAGAAAGCTAGCTGAGCGGGAAAACCACCTTGATTTGGAAGAAAAGCTGCGAGCTGCAGGGAAAGGATATGGGGCACCCCACGGTACTCTGTCCAAAGCCAAAGCACTGCACACTCCCCAGCAGTGAGGAACCCAAGCCAGGGTATTGCACGCAGGTGTGCTGGCTGTTTTGTCTAGAGCTGTGTATTTCTTGTGCTAGTCAGCACAGCTGAGTGACATCGTTTGGAGTTATAGTTTATTCACTGAATATGTAGTTTGGGGTCGACTAAAACGTCACATATTCAGATTGAATTCGCCAAATAGTTTCAGATGAAAAAAAAATTCAGAGAAGTGGAAGAGTTTCTTGGACATATTCTGAAAGAACCATTTGCACTTTTCACTTTGAAGCAACACTTCCTTTTGAAATTTAGCTAGATTGATATATTTTTAAAAAAAATCTTAATAAAAAGGGGAAAGAAAGAAAGAGAAATGCCACATTTCAGTCCAGAACCTCACCCCCATGAAAACCTTCAGCCAAGGATACTCTTAACCATGACCCCATTATAACCTTAGTACCATAACAACCTTAACTCTTGTCCTTAACCCCAATGATACCACCTTATCCCATCTCACTCCCCTCCCACAGCTGGGATAGGACCCAGGATTCCTGGCTGCCAGCCTCATTCCCATTCCACATTCCCAGGGCAGATGTGGAATTTTGGCTGGCATGAGGACAGCAGGGCTGTCCTGGGGCAGTGGGTGGAGTTTGGGGAATTGTGGGTGGAGCTACTGTCCCAGCAATTCCTCTGGATGTCCCCACCCTCATCTGCTCCTACACCTTCATTAATATCTTCCTCTTCTCTTTTTTTGCTCTCTAGGTGCTCAGGGGAGTTGGAATCAGACAGTTAAGACACCCGCCGCAAAACTCCAGCCTTACCTGCCCTGGACACATGGCATGAGAATGAGGCTGGGAGCCAGGATGCCTGGGTTCTATCTCCAGCTCTGGGAGGGGTGTGGAGTCTAGTGGTTAGAGCAGGGGGCTGGGATCCAGGACTCCTGGGTTCTCTCTCCATCTCTGGGAGAGGAGTGGGGGGCTAGTGGGTTAGAGCAGGTGTTTTGGAGAGTCAGGATGCTGGATTCTTTGCTCACCCCATTGTCATGCTGTCCCGTGTGGTTCATGACTGTGAGTGCCTATCTCAGGGCAGACTGTCTAAACCAGGGCAGACACCCCAAAGTGGTGGGATGTTGTATAATTTCACCAGGCCAGTAACAAATGTGTCAGTCTCACCATGGGGTCACAGACAGGCCCCTTAGCCTCTCCAGTCTATCTTGCCATCCAGACAAACTGGACTTTGTGATGAATAGTCCCAAAAATCACACCACAGTCAGGCTGGTTGCAGTCCCAGGACACCAGTCACTAGCCCCAGCTCAGTTGGTGCCCCAGACCCTACACCAAAGACAGCGTCTTTAGCCAGTCCTGTAATACATGAGTGAAAGGTTTATTCGCTGTGGAAGAGAAAGAAGAGAGTTATTGACTGGCTAAAGCGAGTAACCAGACACGCACTAGTCAGTTACCAGCTAACACCTGAGCGGGACAGAGGTGTGGAGCTCTGGCAGTTCAAAGTGTGTCCCAGGGCAGCCACCCCCTCCTTACCCCATTTGGTATCAGGTTCCCTGTGCAGCTGGCATCCGGGGATTTTCCCCAGTGACCCTTCTCTGGGTTGTCCTGTCCCTCCCCTTCTCCATCTCCAGTTCCTGTTTTAGCTGCTTCGCATGGTCTCAGCTTGCCCCTTCTCCCTGCCAGATAGCCCTGCTGTCGCCTCGGTGGCTCTCAGACCCTCTTGACTCCCTGCCTGGGTCCAATCAACCTTCTCCAGCTGGGAAATCAGCTGCACCTTGTTGAGCTCGCCAGCGCCCGCCCCTCCATTCCATCACAGTTTGGTAATGTTCTTCTTCGGGAGCTGGTTATACGCCATTCTCTTCCTGTGTCCTTTGACTACCCTCGTTTTACTGCAGCAGGTCACAATTTTCCTAGTGCATTCAGCATCCCACCGCTGCCACCATCTGTCACAGAGCCCCAGCTTTGGAACGGTCTGTAGCAAAATACTTGGGTTTGTTAGTCACCTGGCACACAGCACATGGGGTTCTTTGGGGAGCACAATTAAACCATGGTCCATTCTGGTCAGCCCAGAGGCCCAGCCATGCTGCTGTCAATCCCATGTTCAAACTCTGTCTGATCCCCTGGGTCAGTCCCCAGGTGTGAACCCCAACTCCCTCCAGCACTCAACCCTTATTCCCCCCCACCCCTCCCCAGTCCTTTGTTCTGGAGCTAGGGGGTACTTCTTGGCTTCCCTGCTGAGAGGTGAGGAAATCCATCTCTCACCAGGTGAGGGTGAGGATGAGAATGAGAGGGAGGAATAGCTCAGTGGTTTGAGCATTGGCTTGCTAAACGCAGGGTTGTGAGTTCAATTCTCGAGGGGGCCACTTAGGGATCTGGGGCAAATATCAGTACTTGGTCCTGCTAGTGACGGCAGGGGGCTGGACTCAATTAACTTTCAAGGCCCCTTCCAGTTCTAGTAGATAGGTATATCTCCATTTACTCAAGGCACTGGCCACCAGGTGTCAGTGGTTGGATTTTCTGTCATCTTCATGGATTCTCCACTGACATGGGGTCAGCCAGTGCCCCAGCCCAGCAGGGAGGCGACAGTCACGTTTCAGGGCTTGGCTATGCTTGAAATGCTGCAGAGGGGGGTCTCTCATCAGTGTAGTTAATCCACCTCCCCGAGAGGCCCTAGCTGGGGCAAAGGGAGAATTCACCCACTGACGGAGAGCTGGTGACAGCCGGGGTTAGGTCAGTTTAACTTGCCCAGGGGTGTGTGTGGATTTTTCACACCCCTGAGTGACATAATGATACCGACTGAATTTCCCAGTGCAGGGGAGGGCGATGTCTCTAGCCTGCCCTGAGAGCAAACAGTCCTTTCCCACACAGGGGGTGACAATGCGGCATGCAGGGGAAACTGAGGCACAGCTAGTGACCATAAAAATAGTTCAGAAAATTCACACTCGCTCTGGGGAGTCAGTGCCAGGGTGGGGACTGAACTTTTGGTGGGGGAGGAGGTCTGTGCAATGCCCAGCATGATGCAGAGACTGAGCTCAGTTCAGGGAGGGGATGTGTCTCTGCCCAGGGGCCCTGACTTTGGTCAGTGTCTGCACAGCACCTGACACAACAGGGTCCCCAATCTCGGGGGGGAGAGGTCTGCGCAGCACCCAGCATGATGGGCAACCCCCACACTGTGCCGGCCCATACCAAGCAGTGGAGGTGGCAGGACTGACCCTAGCAGGAGGCGGCACCAGCTGCTGCCAGACAGGTCGCGGCTGCTGCTGGGAGGAGACAGAATTTGCAAAGCTGATTTATTGATGATTTTCAGAGCACCAGTGGTGGGATCAAAGCGGCTGCGGGGCCCTTCCCCACCGGCCTCCCAGTCACCCCCCTCCCTGGGGGGGTGCTGCAGAATTGCAGGAAGGGCTGGATATGACCCCTTGTCCCCACAGCTTCCATCCACCACCCTCTCCCAGCTGTGTTTCACAGGCCCAACAATGCAGGACCCACACCTCGTGCCAAGGGGGGTCTATACACACCTCTGCTGGTGGGGGGCTGCCATGTTACCTGGGGGTTGGCGCGGGTGGGAGCCCCAGGGGGCAGGTCACAGGGCTGTCAGCAGGAGCCCAGCAAGGAGCGGTGCAGCCAGAGCCAGTGCTAGGCACGAGCAGACTAAGCCATTGCTTAGGGACCCCAATGGGGTGGTACCGGCACTGAGTATGGCAGGAGAGACGATCGAGAGGCCAGCGCCTCCTGTGACATTCTGGATCCAGCTGACATAGACTGGGACCCGGACGTACACCTTGGGGAGTAGGGGTGAGGAGTCTCTGCCCCAGCTGATGATCCCAGTCAGGACGAAGCTGCCATTCCCTGTACAGACCAGAGGGCCCCCAGAGTCACACTCGGTTGAGAGAGAGGGACCCTAGGGTCAAAGAGGGCGGCCCCTTTGCCTCCCTTCCCACAAAGTGGCTCCTGTTTTTCCTCTACCAGAGCCGGGCGAGAACCCAGGAGTCCTGGCTCCCAGCCCCCGCTCTCTAACCCACTCAATCCAACTCCTCTCCCAGAGCTGGGGAGAGAACCCAGGAGTCCTGGCTCCCAGCCCCCGCTCTCTAACCCACTCGATCCAACTCCTCTCCCAGAGCTGGGGAGAGAACCCAGGAGTCCTGGCTCCCAGTCCCCCCTGCTCTAACCCACTCGATCCAACTCCTCTCCCAGAGCTGGGAGAGAACCCAGGAGTCCTGGCTCCCAGCCCCCGTTCTCTAACCCACTCGATCCAACTCCTCTCCCAGAGCTGGGGAGAGAACCCAGGAGTCCTGGCTCCCAGCCCCCACTCTCTAACCCACTCGATCCAACTCCTCTCCCAGAGCTGGGGAGAGAACCCAGGAGTCCTGGCTCCCAGTTCCCCCTGCTCTAACCCACTCGATCCAACTCCTCTCCCAGAGCTGGGGAGAGTACCCAGGAGTCCTGGCTCCCAGCCCCCGTTCTCTAACCCACTCGATCCAACTCCTCTCCCAGAGCTGGGGAGAGAACCCAGGAGTCCTGGCTCCCAGCCCCCGCTCTCTAACCCACTCGATCCAACTCCTCTCCCAGAGCTGGGGAGAGAACCCAGGAGTCCTGGCTCCCAGTCCCCCCTGCTCTAACCCACAAGACCCCATTTCCCTCCCAGAGCCGGGGATAAAACCCATTTCCCTCCATGCCATATCCTGCGGCAGTGCTGGGGCAGAGCTTCCGCCCTTGTTAGGTTTGTTTTTCCTGGCATTAAGTTCAGGTGAAGTTTAACCCTCTCAGTTTGGTGGGGCCAGAGCTCAGAGAGTTTCCCCCCACCCTGTGGTGACTTGTGAGATCTCCCAGAATGCACCGGTGCTGGGAGAGCTGCTCTCTCCATCAATGAGACGCGGAGGAAGATCAAATTAAAACATCACCCACATGGGCCTTTTTGGAGAGTGGAGGAGGAAGGGCCAATGTTTGCAAACAGAACAATGGGCCAGATAATTTCAAGCAGCCCCAGTGCTGCCCCCCTAAGCCAAGAAGCTCACCTTGCAGGGGCCATTAGGGTCACCCCTGGACCCAGCGCACAGCACGTCATCTTGGATCCAGTGGCTCCATTCCCCAAAGAGTTCTCTGCAGGTCGACACAGCGACGAGAGGAACCTGCAGCTCCTGAAGTGTCCGGGGTGGCTGAAGTGCACCTGGAATGAGAGAGTCGGGGATGGAGCCTCTGGGAGGCCGAGGGAGCGGGAAAGGACCGGGACGTGCTGGGAAAAATCTCTCCTAGTGTAACATGGTGGCTGGGCATGTGAGTAACATCACCGTCTAGGGGCTGCAGATCAGAGCGCGCATACACGTCACAGTCAGGGGAGATTGTGTGTGAGCGCGTGCAGTGCTGCCCCCTGATGGAGAGGACGGGGAAGAGTGTGTGTGTGTGTGTGTGTGTGTGAGCGTGCGCAGTGCTGCCCCCTGATGGAGAGGACGGGGAAGAGTGTGTGTGTGTGTGTGTGTGTGTGTGTGTGTGTGTGTGTGTGTGTGTGTGTGAGCACGTGCAGTGCTGCCCCCTGATGGAGAGGACGGGGAAGAGTGTGTGTGTGTGTGTGTGTGTGTGAGCGCGTGCAGTGCTGCCTCCTGATGGAGAGGACGGGGAAGAGTGTGTGTGTGTGTGTGTGTGTGTGTGTGTGAGCACGTGCAGTGCTGCCCCCTGATGGAGAGGACAAGGAAGAGCGTGTGTGTGTATGTGTGTGTGTGTGAGCACGTGCAGTGCTGCCCCCTGATGGAGAGGACAGGGAAGAGTGTGTGTGTGTGTGTGTGTGTGTGTGAGCGCGTGCAGTGCTGCCCCCTGATGGAGAGGACGGGGAAGAGTGTGTGTGTGTGTGTGTGTGTGTGTGTGCGCGCACCCACAGTGCTGCCCCCTAATGGAGAGGATGGGGAAGAGACTGTGTGTGTGTGTGTGCGCGTGCGCACAGGATTTCCCTCGTGGCTACACAGCCTGTGTGTTTTGAGCTGAGAGGAAGGTCTCTCATGTCACCCCCAATCACCCATTAGACCCACCAAGTTCCCACACCCCCTCATCTTTACACTCTGACCCGGTTTTGCCCCAGCCCGTGACCCAGCATTTTTCCCTGGCTGGGAACTGGGTGGAGGGGTCCAGCAGGGAGATGGGGCGGATGGCGTCCGTGAAGTTGACAGGTTCCGTCAGCTGCACCAGGGCGATGTCAGCGAACTACGTGCTCTGGTTGTAGTCGGGGTGCCTGATGAAGCGACGCACGGGAGACGAGATGCAGGTCGGGGAGGGGTTGGGGAGCTGGTACTCCCCCAGGTTCACGCAATACTCAGATTCATTGCGATAGCTGGGAAAGGAGGGGCAGAAAATACTGATCAAGGAGGGAAGATAGACTGTGAACATAGACAAAAATGCAGCCACTTCTGGGGCAGAGAGGCTGGGGAACAGCCACACAGCAACACAATGCCTCACCCAGCACTAAGATGCAGCCAGCTCTGGGGTGGGGGCAGCAGGGGAACGGTCACACTGCGCCATAGGAATAGTCTGACCAAGAGCAGGAAGTCAGCGATGGAGCTGAGGCCATAGATGTCACTGCAAACCAAGTAAGGGAAGCCTGGGATCCCCTTCCAGAGTGACTCACCGATTGAAGCAGTGAGCGGCTGACACCACCCACTGGGCTGAGATGAGGGATCTCCACAGGTGTGATGGTATTCACGTTTTTCATCATCATATTCCTGCACACTGATCTGCCAGGGCCATTGACCCTCCTGTGCATCCTGCCCCCCTGTGATACGGCTGAACACTGCACAAACCAGGGGACCCATGTTAACATGGGACAAGGTGCACATCTCCCACCCAGAACTAAGGATAGAACCCAGGAGTCCTGAGTCTTTACCTGGCTGGTCTTGACTCTCCTCAGCACCTGTGGAGGCAACAGAAATGTTGGGGAGACATTACAGCGTCGGGCCATTGGAACAGGAGCAGCATTAGGATCTGAAGGAAAGCGGGAAGATGGAAGGTGCAGAACTGCTAACTGTGGTATGTAACTGTGGTATGTATCATTTCAGTCAGCTTCTGTACCTGATGCATGGAGGATTAGCTAATGTGACGCCAATTTTTTTAAAAGGGCTCTAGAGGTCATCCCAGAAATTACAGGCCAGTAAGCCTGACTTCAATACTGGGCAAACTGGCTGAAACTATAATAAGAACAATATTGTCAGACTTATAGATGGACATAATTTGTTTAGGAAGAGTCAACATGGCTTTAGTAAAGGGAAATCGTGCCTTACCAATCTACTAGAATTCTTTGAGGGGGTCAACAAGCATATGGACCAAGGGGATCCAGTGGATATAGTGCACTTAGATTTTCAGAAAGCCTTTGACAAGGTCCCTCACCAAAGGCTATTATGCAAAGTAAGCTGCCGTGGGATAAGAGGGAAAGTGCTCTCATGGATTGGTAACTGGTTAAAAGATAAGAAACAAACAGTAGGTATAAATGGTCAGTTTTCAGAACGGAGAGAGGTAAATAGTGGTGTCCCCCAGGTATCTGTACTGGGCCCAGTCCCATTCAACATATTCATAAATGATCTGGAAAAAGGAGTAAACAGCAAGGTGGCAAAATTTGCAGATGATACACAATTATTAAAGATAGTTAAGTCCCAGGCAGACTGCGAAGAGCTACAAAAGGATCTCTCAGAACTGGGTAACCGGGCAACAAAATGGCAGATGAAATTTAATGTTGATAAATGCAAAGTACTGCACATTGGAAAGCATAATCCCAACTGTAGATATAAGATGATGGGGTCCAAATTATCTGTTACCACTCAAGAAAGAGATCTTGGAGTCATTGTGGAGAGTTCTCTGAAAACATCCACTTGATGTTCTGCAGCAGTCAAAAAAGCAAACAGAAATCTGGGAATAATTACGAAAGGGATAGATAAAAGAAGGAAAATATCCTATTGCCTCTATATAAATCCATGGTACGCTCACATCTTGAGTACTGTGTGCAGATGTGACCATCTCATCTCAAAAAAAATACATTGGAATTGGAAAAGGTTCAAAAAAGAGCAATACAAATGATAAGGGGTCTGGAGCGGGTTCTGTATGAGGAGAGATTAATAAGACTGGGACTTTTCAGCTTGGAAAAGAGATGGCTAAGGGGGGATATGATTGAGATCTATAAAATCATGACTGGTGCAGAGAAAGTAGAGAAGTATTGTTTACTACTGCCCATAACACAAGAACTAGGGGTTGAAATTAATAGGCAGCAGGTTTAAAACAAACAAAAGGAAGTATTTCTTCAAACAATGCACAGTCAACCTGTGGAACTCCTTGCCAGAGGATGTTGTGAAGGCCAAGACCACAACAGGGTTAAAAAAAGAACTAAATAAGTTCATGGAGGATAGATCCATCTATGGCTATTAGCCAGGCTGGGCTGGGATGGTGTCCCTAGCCTGTTTGCCAGAAGCTGGCAATGGGCGCAGGGGTTGGATCACTGGATGATTCCCTGTTCTGTTCATTCTCTCTGGGACACCTGGCACTGGCCACAGTTGGCAGACAGGACACTGGGCTAGATGGACCTTTGGTCTGATCCAGTGTGAACATTCTTATGTTCTTATCAGGCTGCAATACAAGCCCCACCCACTGTCCCATAGCTCCTCCCATAATCCTCATACCACACCCCAAATTGTAGGTGGCTACCATGTGTCAGTAGGTT
Organism: Gopherus flavomarginatus; assembly: GCF_025201925.1. Classification (NCBI taxonomy): domain Eukaryota; kingdom Metazoa; phylum Chordata; order Testudines; family Testudinidae; genus Gopherus; species Gopherus flavomarginatus. The sequence goes on along the minus strand of NC_066621.1, from coordinate 1,896,688 downwards.
TAAGAATGAACATCGACATGAGATGAACGAGGGCTGCTCTCAGCTCTCTCAGGGCCACACGTGCTCTTTCCACCCAGCCAAGCCTGAGGGCAGGAGATTGGGGCATAACAAATGGGAGGGGGACTGGAGGCAGTGGCTCCTGTGGGGGGTTAGTCAGAAGGATGGGAGGGGTCAAGCCAGTGATGCCTGTGGGGGTGGGGATCAGGGTCCCTTCATGCATAGCAGGGCCTGGAGACCAACATTTCGGCCCCTCTCTGGGCAGGATCTGTTTTCCTCACGTGCCCCCAGACCCACAAACCCCCTTACCCAGGCCCTGGCAAAGGGTCAGAGCCAGTCCACTGGGGCAGGATCTGGATCTGATCTTCCCCTTCTGGTCTGTTCCCCGTGGCTCTGCATCGCTCTGGATCCCTTGCTCCCTCTTACCATGCGCTGGGGACAGCAGCACCAGCAACAGGAGCAGCCCCGCCAGCTGGGAGCGGAGCCCCCCCATCATCCTGCCCCACAGGAGCTCTGGGTCGGGATGGCCCGGCTCAGCCTCCAGCCAGCGGAGCAGGAAGCTCTGGCTTCGAGGCAGCGGGTTCTAAACCCAGCAGGAGCCGCCCCGTGGGCGTGGGGGCTGATTTTGGCTGGACCCGCTGCCAGATGTGCTGATGCTGAGGAAGCCATGGCACCTCGGGCTCTGGTTCTCCAGCTCTCTGGCTCAGAGCCCAGCATTTACATTTCTGATTCACAGGAAGGTGAAAGCAGAAGCTCATGAACCCTCATCTCTGACCCCCACTCCATTGTGAGACAGGCCCGTTCACAGCCTGGCTCCCCTCTGCACAGAGTCTCTTTTCCTCACATCCCCCAGACCTGCAAACCCACGAGCCCTGGCCCTGGGAAAGGGACAGAGCCAGGCCACTGGGTCAGGCTCGTGCCCTCTGGTCCATTCCCTGCCTCGGGGCAGGACCATCCTCTTCTCTGCTCCCCCCAGGGGAAGTTTGGCTGGCGGGGATGGGGGTTCCTTTGACAACACTTAGGAAGGAACAATCAGTTTGACACATACAGAATGGGAAGAGACTGTTTAGGAAGGAGTATGGCAGAAAGAGATCTAGGGGTCATAGTGGACCACAGGTTTAATATGAGTCAACAGTGTGATACTGTTGCAAAAAAAGCAAACGTGATTCTGGGATGCATTAACAGGTGTGTTGTAAACAAGACACGAGAAGTCATTCTTCCGCTTTACTCTGCACTGGTCAGGCCTCAGCTGGAGTATTGTGTCCAGTTCTGGGCACCGCATTTCAAAAAGATGTGGAGAAATTGGAGAGGGTCCAGAGAAGAGCAACAAGAATGATTAAAGGTCTTGAGAACATGACCTATGAAGGAAGGCTGAAACAATTGGGTTTGTTTAGTTTGGAAAAGAGAAGACTGAGAGGGGACATGATAGCAGTTCTCAGGTATCTAAAAGGGTGTCATCAGGAGGAGGGACAAAACTTGTTCACCTTAGCCTCCAATGATAGAACAAGAAGCAATGGGCTTAAACTGCAGCAAGGGAGATTTAGGTGGACATTAGGAAAAAGTTCCTAACTGTCAGGGTAGTTAAACACTGGAATAGATTGCCTAGGGAAGTTGTGGAATCTCCATCTCTGGAGATATTTAAGAGTAGGTTAGATAAATGTCTATTAGGGATGGTCTAGACAGTATTTGGTCCTGCCATGAGGGCAGGGGGACTGGACTCGATGACCTCTCGAGGTTCCTTCCAGTCCTAGAGTCTATGAGTCTATGAGTCTATAACACACGTGATATTTAAATTGCTTCTCCCTGCTTGGCCTAAAGGCAGGGGCAGCTCTAGGCATTTTGCCATCCCAAGCACGGCAGGCAGGCTGCCTTCGGTGCCTTGCCTGCGGAGGGTCCGCTGGTCCCGCAGGCATGCCTGTGGCAAGTCCTCCTCAGGCATGCCGCTGAAGGCAGCCTGCCTGCCGCCCTCATGGCAACTAGCAGAGTGTCCCCCGCGGCTTGCTGCCCCAGGCACGTGCTTGGCGTGCTGGGGCCTGGAGCGGCCCCTGCCTACAGGCAGTCAAACCGGTAGAGCGGTATTGAAGCTCCCAGCCTGCTTTCCACACAGGCCTCTTGTCTCTGGCTGGTGTCAGGAAGTGGCCAGCTGGCAGATGCTTGTCCAACCTGTTCTTAAAAGCCTTCAATGACAGATATATTCCACAGCCTCCCTCGAAAGCCTATTCCAGACACCTTAACTGCCCTTAGAGTTAGAAAGCTCTTCCTAACATCTTATCTAGATCTCCCTTCAACCTCCTCAAAATTAAACAAGATCAGTTTTTTAACCTGTCCTCGTAGGTCAGATTTTCTAAAGTGCAGTGTCCAGAATTCAGCACAGTATGCCCCCTGAGACTTCACCATAGAGTGGGCAAATGACCTCCCATGTCTTCCTGACGACACTGCTTTTAATACAGCCCCAAAAGATATTCACCTTTTTTGCAACAGCGTCCCATTGTTGACTCAGATTCAATTTGAGATCTGCTCTCGCCCCCGAGTCCTTTCCAGCAATACAAACCCCCAGCCAGTGATTCCCCATTTTGCAGTTGTGCATTTGATTTTTCCTTCCTACTTTGCACTCATCTTTCCTGAAATTCTTCTTGTTGATTTCAGACCAACTCTCCAATTTGTCAAGATCCTTTTGACTTCTGATCCTGGACTCTAATTAATCACTACGCTTGGAAGGATCAGATTGTTACCGGTAAACGTCAATTTCACTGCATCCACCCAAACCGATGAACAAATATTTCCATTGGCAATCATCAAAATTTACCAATAAGAAACATAAGAAAAATGTATCAGAGGGGTAGCCGTGTTAGTCTGGATTTGTGAAAAGCAGCAAAGAGTCCTGTGGCACCTTATAGACTCACAGACGTCCTGGAGCATGAGCTTTCGTGGGTGAATACCCGCCTCTCTGAGCTGCGGTTTCAGGCTCTCTGCAGACTCAGCCAGACATTGCTGCTCTGATTGCCCTAAAAGGGGAAGAAGGAGCAGGATACTGGTCAAGCGACCAGTGAACTGGAGCAGTTTCAGACCCAATGGCAGTGAAAAGCCTGAAAAAGGAGATGCTCCTGGAGCCCTCTACAGCTGTCAGCTTCAGAACAACCTGTCCTGTGATTGCTCCTCTGGTCAGATGACAGCCAGGCTTACTGAACTTGTTAACCCTTTACAGTCAAAGATATATAAAGTACTTCTGTGCTATTAACTTTTCTTATCTGTTTATGACAACTGCAAAAGTCCACATTCCTGACCAGCCTTTGTACTGGACAGGCAGTTCAGCTGTAGGCAAGAATACAGCTTGTGACATGAAGGGGTAAATTGTCACTTGGGCCTTTGGGTTGATGAATTTGGGGTCGACGAAGGATTGGTGGATAGCTGACACTTGTGCCCCCGTGTCTCTCCACGCAGTAACCTTCTTTCTGCCCACTCTCAAAATTTCCCTTCTCTCCAAGGGTATTTGAGAGGCATCTGGGCCTGGGGATCTTTGGTGTGATTGTGGTGTAATGAACTGCACTCGGTTGGGGTTCTTGGGGCAGTTGGCCTTGATATGTCCCAGTGCATTACATTTAAAGCATCATCCAGCTGACTGGTCACTGGGCCGAGGTGGGTTACTGAAGACTGGTGAGGTGGGATAATAGGGCGTCTGTGGGTTTCCTTGGGTTGTAGGTGGGGTCCTGGGTTGCCCTCAGTTGTAGGGTTTATTGTCGGTGTGCCCCCTGGGTATTTGCTCCCCTTGACAGGAGCTTTTTTCTTTTCTGCCACTTCCATCCATTTGGCTCCAATCTCCCCCGTCTCGGTTACCGTTTTGGGTTTCCCATCTAGGATGTATCTCTCTATTTCCTCAGGAACACCATCTAAGAACTGCTCCATTTGTATCAGGAGGTGCAGCTCGTCCAGATTGTTAATCTGGGTTCCTGATATCCAGGCTTCATAATTCTTTGCATTGTGGTAGGCGTGTCAGGGAAATGACACATCTGGGTTCCATTTTAGGGCTCTGAACCGCCGACAGGCACGTTCAGGTGTTATGCCCATTCTGTATCTGGCCTTGGTTTGAAAAAGTTTATAATCGTTCATGTTCTCCTCAGGCATTTCAGCTGCCACCTCTGCTAAGGGTCCACTGAGCTGTGGCCTCAGCTCTATCATGTACTGGTCTTCAGAGATGCTGTACCCATGGCAGGTCCTTTCAAAATTTTCTAAGAAGGCTTCAGTGTCATCACCTGCCTTGTAGGTGGGAAATTTTTGGGGATGTGGAACAACAACTGGTGAAGTGTTGTTAGGATTGGCTGGGTTCTGTTGCTTAGCCTGTTCTAATTCCATGGCCTGCCGGTGGGCTTCCCTCTGGAGCGCCATCTCTTTTTGTTGCTTCTCCATGTCTCTCCTGTGGGCAGCCTCTTCCCTGGCCATTTCTTCCTGAATTAGTTCCATTCGTCTCTTATCTTCGTTGTGTTTGTTTACTGCTTTTAATTTCGCTATTTTTAGTTTGCTTGTTGCTGCACTGGTGCTCATTGTACCTGCTTTCTTGTGCTGGTGCGCCCTCTGGTGTTTTACTGCCTGAACTGCTGTTCCTCTGCTGCTTTCTCTGTTGCTAAGCAACAGAGTCTTTTTTTTAACTTTTCTAAGTACCTATTTGGATAGAGTGAAAAAAAAAGAAACCCTTTGAATTGCAGATGTGTTTTGCTGGTTTCTGTTGACTCACAACGGGAGTCCTTTTTTTTAACAAAAGACCCTTTTAAACCTTAATCTCCCTGCCTTCAGTGTACTCAGAAGGAAGAGAGAAAGAAAAGAAAACCTGCAGACTTGCTTTAAAAAAATCCCTTTTCTCTGCTTATAAGCAGCTAGCAGAGAAAAAAGAAAAATAATAATCTTACTGGCTTTTGCTTTTAACTCACTGGCTTTTGGATTCTTATCCAAATGCTGCTCACCATGTCATAGTATAATTCCCAATTCTGAACCTTAGCGTCCAAAATATGGGTACTAGCATGAATTCCCCTAAGCTTAATTACCAGCTTGGATCCTGTAGTGCTGCCATCAATCAGGGCTTAGAGTAGAGCGCCTGATACACTCTGGTCCTCCCCAAACCTTCCCTGGGGACCCCCAAGACCCAAATTCCTTGAGTCTCACAACAAAGGGGAATAAACCATTTCCCTTCCCCCTCCTCCCCTCCAGGTGTTCCCTCCCTGGGATCCTGGAGAGATATACAGATTCAAGCTCTGTGAATCTAAACAAAGGGATTCCCCCTACTCCTTTCTTCCTCCCAGATCCTTCCCGCCCTGGGTACACTAGGAGATCACCGTGATTCAAACTCCTTGAATCACCACACAGAGAAATCAGGTGGGTTCCCTCCCCTTTCTCTCCCCCTCCCTTCTCCTTCCCTGTTAAGTACAGATTCAATTCCCTTGAGCCTCAATAAGAGGAAAAAATCAGACAGGTCTTAAAAGCAAAACTTTTAATAAAAGAAAAAAAGAATAAAGAAAATCACTGTAAATTCAAGATGGAATATTACAGGGTCTGTCAGCTTATAGAAACTGGAGAAAAAGCCTCCTCCAGCAGAAAAACAATTTAAAATACTTCCAGCCAAATACACATTTGCAAATAAAGAAAAACAAATAAAAAGACTACATGCCTTTCTACCTTTGTACTTACAAAATTGGAATAGAAGGTTAGAGAGCCTGTAGGTATGTGTGGTCACTCTCAGAGCCCAGAGAGAACAAACCCAAACCCAAAAAACACAAAAAAAGGCTTCCCTCCACTGAGATTTGAAAGTATCTTGTCTTCTGATTGGTCCTCTGGTCAGGTGTTTGGTTCCCTGTTTGTTAACCCTTTACAGGTAAAAGAGACATTAACCCTTAACTATCTGTTTATGACACCCTGTCATATTTGTCCTGATCTCTATATCTTTTCTCTCTGTCTCATTTTTGGTGAGGATGGTGGAGACGCCACCAATCAAGGTTGCCCAACACTTTCCATCCAGACAGTGTTCTGTCTGCTGACAGTGGCCAGTGTCAGGTGCCCCAGAGGGAGTGAATCTAACAGGTAATGATCAAGTGATCGCTCTCGGAGGGACAGTTCTGGGTTTCCACTCATCAGAGGGGCCTACAACTTTTCTGTAGCTCTTCCCACAGGTGGATCCCAGCCATTCCCTCGTGGCCTGTTCATTCACCTCCTTGGCAACCTGCACCCCAGCATCCTGGCTGACATGTCCAGCATCACATCTCTGAGAACCTGCCCATTCAATGGGCTTTCTGGGACTTTTGTCCTGTGCAACACAGACACGCCCAGGCTGGTATATGACACCTCTGACAGACCATTTTCTTGATGTTCCATCAAAGGGAGGCAGAGGTCGTGTGTGGGTGTCATGGCTCCACATAACTGGTGCTGCGCCCTCAGCTTTGGAAGAATTCTCCCATCGGCCCGGCACTGTCTACACCAAAGCTTCACTTGGCTTAACCATGTCACTTGGGGGGAGGATTTTTCACACCGCTGAGCACTGTAGCTGGTTCAACTTAACTTTTGAGTGCAGGCTCGGCCTCAGTCTTTTATTCTCCAGGCAGGGCTGTGCTGAGTTCACCACCCCCTGGTCACAACGTCCACTGTTGAGCATTAACTGCTGAATGTCCTGAATACAGACATTGGACTGTAACCTATGGACCATTTCTGAAAGAACTTTTGACAGCTACAACTCATCTCTGCTATGTATCTGAACCTCAAGAATTGAATTCAAGTCTGTCTGTATATTGATCTTTTAAACAACACTCTCTCTCTTTTCTTTTTTAATACATTTTAGTTTAGTTAATAAGAATTGGCTATAGTGTGTATTTTGGGTAAGATCTAAGTTATAATTGGACCCGGGTGTGTGGCTGATTCTTTGGGATTGGAAGAACCTTTTCTTTTATATGATGAAGTAAGATTTTCAGGAATCATCACTATATCTGACAGGTGTGTCTGAACGGAGGCCTGAGGCTGGGCACTTTAAGGAAACTGTGGTGTTTGGACTTCTGAGTAACCAGTGAGATGCTCCAGAAGCTGTTTTGTGCTGGTTGGTAAATCTAAGTATTGAAATAACCACCAGCGTTTGGGGTTGGTCTGCCCCGTTCTGTTTGCAGTTCACCCTGATTGGTGACCTCAGCTGGCTCCCACAGGCAGCACCGTCACAGTGGCGTAGTCGGCAGGATCCACAGAACCAGGTCAATTAAGCTTTGGGTCAGAACCCCACGCTATCCAAATTTGAAATGTGGGATTGAGAGTTTGGTGGGTTAAAGATCAGTGACCATGAGCCAGAAAGCATCAGCAAAAGCAATGAAACTGCAAACCCTGATGGACAGCCTGCAGTTTGAACACGAGCAAAAACTGGCAGAAATTTGAATGAGAGAGAAGCAAGCCTTGGCCCAGCTGGAGAAAGAGGCTGCTGAGAGAGAAGAAAGAGGCTGCTGAGAGAGAAGAAAAAGCTCGTAAGGGGCATCTGGAGCTGCTGGCTGCTGAGGAAAAAGCTGGACAGAGGCAAGAGGAGCTGGAACAGGAGACTCACAAGAAACTGCCAGACTTCAGCTCCAAGTCAAAGAAGCAAGGGAAGAACAGCAGAAACTGTATCCTCTTGAAAATCCGGTTTATAACTGTGTTGATCTGTGGTATTACTCTGGGCAGTTTCCTGTGTGTAACCAGTTTTGCTATGGCCAGGGAGAGGGGGAGTCTAACCTGGTGGGTAATAGCAGTGTGTCTCTGAATGGAGTTTCTGAATGTCCGTCTAATGTCTCAGAAGTGAATCTGGGGCTAGATCAAGAGCAGAAAGATCTCATTGGTCAGGAAAATGTTGCTCAGGAGCAGATTAAAGTAGATGGTCTGGTGGAAGCCCTAACTGAGGAAGGAAAGGGGAGATTTGTGATGGGGGATGAATTGGTGGCTAGTGCAGCTTGTAAAAGGGAACCTGAAATGGGTAACTGTGATTTGCTGGAAGTAGCTCAGTGTAGTGAAAAAAGCAGCAGTGTATCTGTGGGGAGTGGCAATGTGCCTGGTAGGGAAAGTCTGGATGAGCCTAGGCAGCCTTGTGAGCCGATGGCTTTGTCTAGTCAGCAGTGTGGGAAGACAAGGATAGTGGAAGATGAGTGTCCCCATCCCTTACCTGTGTCCTGTATGGAGAAATGTGACAGTGAAGGGAATGTGCCTGAAAGACGGGGCACTCGAGTGCAGCAGAGAGGGGTGTGTAAATTGCTCACTAGCAGGGGAAAGTGCAGGGCTTGGGGAGCCCAGAGCGGAGTGCCACTGCAGTCAGTATCCGGCAGGTAAGGGTGAATTTCCCCCATCTGGCCACAGGCCCGGCTCTCCCACACTGTGAGCAGGTGATAGTGGTTCACCCTGGACACCTTGGGTAAACCCGCAGTGTCATAGGCAGATCCCATCTCTCCAAGTGATGGGCTCAGGCTCTCTGCAGACTCAGGCAGTGATGCTGTGTCAGTTACACTTGGTGCAGTTCACACCTCTCCGAGCTGCGGTTTCAGGCTCTCTGTAGACTCAGGCAGACGTTGCTGCTCTGATTGCCCTAAAAGGGGAAGAAGGAGCAGGATACTGGTCAAGCGACCAGTGAACTGGAGCAGTTTCAGACCCAATGGCAGTGAAAAGCTTGAAAAAGGAGATGCTCCTGGAGCCCTCTACAGCTGTCAGCCTCAGAACAAATTCTGGTGACAGCAAGGTCCTTACTGAGAAAACTGCAGTGTGACTCTGCAGCTGTCCCCCAGCCACCCCACCCCAGCATCCGCTCCAGCTCACTGCTGGTTGTATGTCCCCTGAGAAGCATTGCAACAGTGCAGGGCTATTTGAGGGTGTTGTTTGCTATCTTGTTTTGCAGCCAGTATGAATTCTGATAACCTTGTTTCTCGGAAAGAGCAGTTCCCACATTGCTTTCGGTTTCCAGCTGTGTGAAACAGGAAACTAACTCAATGAAAGGTGGAGGGTGTCACGGCCAGCGACTGATATATATCAGTGAAACTGATGTCTCTGGAGCTCTTCATAGTATGATCACTGCCGTCTGGCCTTGGAGCCTGGCATCCACAGCGAAGACATTGAGATGTTGAGAAGTGAGTCGCCCTTAGCAGGGATCAGAGTTAGTACCACACTGTGGATTGGGCCCAGCTTGCACCTCTCTCACAGCTGATGTGTCAGGAGTGGTTCACGCTACATTTGCAGCACATTAAACACAGGGAGAGCCAATTCCCTGGCGTCGCCCTGGGGTTACAGTCTCATGCAGAGCGAGACAGGGAGCCGTGTGGGGCTTCCGGACCCGCTGGAGATAAGCCAGGCTGAGTTGTTAGTCCCTTCCCTGCCCACGCGTCACTGCCAGCGTGTCCCTAAGAAGTGCCAGGTCAGCAGGGCTGCTCTGAGCACCCCACTCTGAGCAAGGATCCTTCATTCCTCGCCCCCCCCACATGGGCCCTTTGGCCGGGGCTGGTGGAAACGCATGTGCTTTAAAGGGCACTGGAAGGGCTAGAGCTGTGCCTCCCCTAGACCTGAACTGTTTGACCAGAGCCCTCGTCACCTCGACAACTTCAGGATGTCATCACTACTTCTCCTGTTGTCAGAAGTGTTGTCAGATGCTACCGGTGTCGTGCTCTGCTCTCTCCTTGTTGGTATCACTCGGCTGCACGTGTGTGTCCCTCTGTGTGCTGCCCCAGCTCTGCGCAGATAGCTGGCACAGCAGACCCAAAGAGAACCCCGAATAACCACAGAGTCTAGTAAGATGCAAAGGCACGTCGGCCAGGTTTATTGTCGAAGAAAAGCACAGGTTCCAGCTCCCCGGCAAACGTAGGCCAAGGTGCTGCTAAGGTGCAGCTAGCTAGTACATATGTGCTCCTTGACAATGGACTCAGCTCAGTCAGTGGCGGGACTTTCCACTGCCCCCTAGTCTGGACCCAGACACCGCCCCAGGGATACTTTCTTATACACAGGTACAAACAAGTTACACATCACTCCTTACGTATTGAGGTGCAACCCCTCTACATAGCCAGGTACAACCCCTCTACCTAGTCAGGTGCCGCCTCTCACCTTGTACATGTTGGTTTGAACAAAACACCTCTATCCATCATGTTACCCTTTTGCCCCTGTCATTGGGATGGGTCAGTCTGTTCCTTGTTATCCGTGTGGAATGTGCAAGGATGTGAATGTTCTGATCTCTAGTGTTCAGGACCTTTTAGGTACGTATCTTCTTGCAGCATCAGCCCTTTCCTTGCCAGCTCCTGTGAGCAGGGCCTGCCTCTGGCTCACAGCTTCACTTTGCTTTCTGTTAGGAAAGTCTTGACCATTACTTTAGCTCAGGCCTCAAGCCTCAAACCAGGCTTCTGATACCAGGGTTTATATCTCAGGGCCTCCTCTTACTACATCTCCATCAGGAGATAACACCCCAGCAGCTGCCTCTTCTCTGAAATGAGGTATTTCTAGAACTGAAACAAAAACCCACAGCAAATATTCAACTCTCCCAGTAACAGTCACCCAGCATCCGGGGCTGAGATGCAGCCACCTTCGGGGTCAGGGCGGGTGGGGTACAGCCACACATAACACCACACCGTGACGGCTCACAACTGTGAACATTTAAATCAATAAAAACTGAGGGAAAATATGCTTCAAAATCCATCAGAATTATAAGTCAAGTAAAAATCAGATTCTGCCAAACTGTGCCAGGACTCTCCATGGTGGCGTTTCCCAACAGACACAGGACAGGGGGTCGACTCATTGTTCTAACACTCACTGTTTTCCACGCGAAGCTGATCCATTTGGGAGGCAAATTTCACAATCTGGAAAAATCCCAGTTTCCAGTCCAAAAACCGCTTGGATGGGAAATTTCTGCCCCACCCCTTCACTGGCTGTTTTGCAGCTCGTCTGAGCTTGGAGCTGGGCAGTGAGGATGGGTGCAAGGTGTTGTGAGTAGCGCCTTGTTTCAGGGTCTCATGTGGGTAGTTCCAGCTTTAGAAGGAGTTTTGGGGTTGTAACAAAATCTCCCTTCCCCAGCTCAATCCCCCATCCACCAGTTCTGAGGGGACAGGCCCTGGGCCAGAGTCCAGGGAATCTGCCCAGGCTCGGTCCATGTGCCCAGTGTCAGGGGCTGTTGGCCCCTCACTGAAACTTAGTGGGGTTTTGGCTGGCCCTGTCCCAGAGGAAAGGGAGAGGATTGAAGAGAAAGTACCAGTGGGGAGAGGTCAAAGCTCCCAGTCAGCCCGATTGACAGGGCGGGCAGGCCAGTGAGGGAGTCAGGAGCCCAGAGGCCCGTTCTCTGTGTGAGCTGGAGCTGCCGGAGCCAGAAGAGGGCAGAGCTAAGGGGAAAGCAGCAGCCTGAGCTGGGGCCGGGCAGAGCCAGGAGCTGGGACAGCGGAGACCAGGGATACAGGGCTGACCTGTGAGAGGAGCTGTGGGGCCAGAGTCAGGATACTGGATGCTGGCCGTGCCCCATGTAACATTGCAGCTGAGCCTGGTGAGTGGCTGGGGAAAGGGTGGGGGGGAGGCTGGGCAAAGGGCCCAGTGCAGGGAGACATCGCCTGACGAGTGGCCTCGCTGGCCATACTCAGAGTGTTAGCCAAATTAGGCTCGTTCTCCCCGGAGCTACCCAATTACTCCAAAGAGAGACACAGAGAGCTTCACTGTTTTATTGAACGATCAGCTGAGCGGGTGTCCCCCTCCACTAATGCCAGAGGAAGGGCACACCGAGACAAGTTTTACATTGTATATTTATAGCATTTTACACGTCATATCAGACCACACTGGTCGGAACATGTTTTTCCTGAGTCATCCTGAGTCAGGGGTCGTGAGTACATAGGTTTATTTACCTGCTGATGTTTACATTCCACGTTGCTTTCCTTGACCATAGTACTAACAGTGTTTACCAACCAGTGCTTGTGACAGCAGGTCATAGTGACAGCAGGTCATAGGCTAGTATTGCATACAAGAAATTTTCAATTCACCCATTTACCTATCTTTAATTCATCGATTTACCCATCAAGAGGACATGAAGCCACCAGGAGGACCAATGCTGGGGAGAAGGGTCCTGCCCCCTAGAGCCTGAGGGCATAGGCACCGAATTTCTGATCTGCCAACGGGTGCTCCACCCATGCCCCACCCCCACCCCACCCCTGCCCCCAACGTCCCAGCCCTGCCTGCTTCTTCCCACCCCTGCTCTGCCACTGCCCCTTCTTCCCACCCCCTCCTCTGAGCACGCTGGGCCCTCGCTCCCCCCTGCCCCCCAGCACCTCCTAACGCCACGAAACAGCTGATTGGTGGCAGGCAGTAGGTGCTGGGAGGCTGGGGGAGGTGCTGATCGGGGGGGCTGCTGACAGGCAGGAGGCGCGGGGGGGAGGGAGAGGTGTTGATAGGCTGGCTGCTGGCGGGTGCTAAGCACCCACCATTTTTTTCCCTGTGGGTGCTCCATCCCTGGAGCACCCACGGAGCCAGTGCCTGAGGGCATGTGGGCACCGCCAGAGCACGTGTCTGACCTGTGGTGTCACCGCAGAGCAGCCAGGGCCGGGGCAGGAGGCTGGGACATGTGAAGAGCAGCCAGTGACCTTTCCTTACAGCCCCAGAGATGGTTGTTTCTAGTCTCCCTGGGCCCTTTGGGTGGGGCCCCTTGTTCCATTAACTTTCCCCCTTTCCCCTTATTTCCCTTAGCACGGCTGCTGGTTTGCAGAGGTCAGAGGGTCGGGGAAGCTGCCCCGAGCACCCCGGAGTGGGGATCCCTCTCCTGAGCGACCCACAGCCAGACTGGGGTGCAGTGTCCCAGGGACCCGGGGCCCAGACTTGTCAGGGTTAGGAGGGGAGTCCACATGGGGAGTCCTGCAGGGCAGGGAGGCCTCTGGGTAAAGGGAACTGGAGCGAGGACTCGGGTCCGTTCACCGTCCAGTGCTACTGGGCCCTGCAGAACCAACCGGCTCTAGGGAGAGACCCCGAGAGCCCAGCCTGGCTCAGGGCCCCGGGTTACGGAACTAGAGAGTGAAAGCGAAAGTGGGACGGAGCAGGGAGCGGCCAGCCGGGCTCTGTGCAGAGACAGACCCGCAGAGAGCCAGGGAGGCGGAGGGGAAACCCAGAGACAAACGGAGACATTGAATTAACCTTGGGGTCTGCGCTGGAGTCTGCTCACCGCGGTGAGCTACAGGGGAAGAGGGAGCCCAGGGCTGGGCTGGCAGGGGCTGCGGGTCGGGAGTGAGGGGCACCGGCAGAGCTGGGGGGGCAGGGCTGGGCTGGCAGGGGCTGTGGGTCGGGAGTGAGGGGCACCGGCAGAGCTGGGGGGGCGGGGCTGGGCTGGCAGGGGCTGCGGGTCGGGAGTGAGGGGCACCGGCAGGGCTGGGGGGGGGCAGGGCTGCGATAGCAGGGGCTGCAGGTCGGGAGTGAGGGGCACCGGCAGGGCTGGGATAGCAGGGGCTGCGGGTCGGGAGTGAGGGGCACCGGCAGGGCTGGGCTGGCAGGGGCTGAGGGTTGGGAGTGAGGGGCACCGGCAGAGCTGGGGGGGCAGGGCTGGGCTGGCAGGGGCTGCGGGTCGGGAGTGAGGGGCACCGGCAGAGCTGGGGGGACAGGGCTGGGCTGGCAGGGGCTGCGGGTCGGGAGTGAGGGGCACCGGCAGAGCTGGGGGAGCAGGGCTGGGCTGGCAGGGGCTGCGGGTCGGGAGTGAGGGGCACCGGCAGAGCTGGGGGGACAGGGCTGGGCTGGCAGGGGCTGCGGGTCGGGAGTGAGGGGCACCGGCAGAGCTGGGGGGGCAGGGCTGGGCTGGCAGGGACTGCGGGGCGGGAGTGAGGGGCACCGGCAGAGCTGGGGGGGCAGGGCTGGGCTAGCAGGGGCTGCGGGTCGGGAGTGAGGGGCACTAGCATGGTTTGCTCTGGCCAGATGCACTTTGTCCAGGAGCCCCGGTGCCCTGTAAATGGCGGGGGGGGGGGGGCGGATTCACGATGCCCCAAGGGCGCCCCCCTCTAATAAGAACAGGAGCAACAGCAGCTGGTGTTTCCGAGGCCCCTTGGCCGGCTCGGACAGTCTCACCCCCCAGCTGACCCCACGTCCTGGCGGGTCGGGTGCTTTTAGCAGGCTGAACTAGGGTGCGGCAGGGAGTGGGGAGCAGCAATGGTTGCATCATTCCCTGAACTCCCGGGCCCCCAGGCAACCCAAAACCCCACTAGCAGAGAGACACTTGCCAGCCCTGCCCCAGAATGGGGGAGTGGTCAGTGTACAGCAGTGAATGGAAACTTACCAGAAAAGTGGTGAAAACTTACAGTGGAACCCAGGAGTCCTGGCTCCCAGCCCCCTGCTCTAGCATGTCAGCCCCGTGTTCCCATGTGCTGGCTCCTGCCCCAGTGAATCTCCTTAGGCCTGCGGGGTCAGAGGGATGGAGCATCTGCTTGGACGTCTTGAACGACCCCGTCTCCATCGAGTGTGGTCACAACTTCTGCCGGGGCGGGGCTGCCTCTCCACTCACTGGAGCGAGGTGTCAGCCCAGGGGCCCTGCTGCCCAGAGTGCCGGGCTCCCTGCTCCAGGGGCAGGATGATCCCAGACACACGCGTCAAAAGCCTGGTGGAGAAAATCACCGAGAACACGCGGGAAGAGCCGGATTCGGTGAGACCAGACAGGCCAGATAAGGGGAAAAGGAGTTTTCTCCTGTCGGGGATGCTGGGCCCAATCCAGCCCCAGGGCAGGGACTGGCTGGCTCAGGGGGACAGGGAATGGGACATGGGGCCTGTCCGTTCTAGGAGGCGCCAGCCCTGATCTGGCCCCAGAGTTGGGACTGGCTGGCTCAGGGGGTGGGGAATGGGACACACAGGCTTAGACTGGTCAGCCAGAAAGGACCATTATGATCATCTAGTCTGACCGCCTGCACATTGCAGGGCACAGAAACTCCTCCACCCACTCCTGTAATGGACCCTGTCATGGTATAATTCCCCACTCTGAACCTTAGCGTCCAAAGATGGGGTACCAGCATGAATTCCTCTAAGCTCAATTACTAGTTTAGTACTTGTAGCGCTGCCACCAACCAGGAATTCCAGTGCCGGGTACACTCCCAGCCAAATACACATTTGCAAATAAAGAAAACAACCATAAGCCTAACTCGCTTTATCTACCTGGTACTCACTAGTCTGACCTTATAAGAGCCTGTATCAGAGAGACTGGAGAGAAACCTGGTTGCATGTCTGTCTGGTCACTCTCAGAACCCAGAGAGAACAACAGCCAAACACTAACAGCAAACACACAAACTAACAGCACACACACAAACTTCCCTCCCTCAAGATTTGAAAGTCTCCTGTCCCCTGATTGCTCCTCTGCTCAGGTGACAGCCAGGCTCACTGAACTTGTTAACCCTTTATAGGCAAAAGAGACATGAAGTACTTCTGTTCTATTAACCCTTGACTATCTGTTTATGACAAACCCCAAACCTCTGGCTGAGTTACTGACGTCCTCACATCGTGGTTTAACGCAGGGGTGGGCAAACTTTATGGCCGAAGGGCCACATCTGGATGGGGAAATTGCATTCAAGGCCATGAATGTAGGGCTGGGGCAGGGGGTTGGGGGGAGGGAGGGAGTGCGGGGTGTGAGAGGGCTTTAAGGGCCAGGGATTGAGGTGCAGGTCAGGTGTGGAGTGTGGCAGGGGGCTCAGGGCAGAGGGTTGAAGTGCAGGAGGGGTGCGGCAGGGGGTTCAGAGGAGGGGGTTGGGGTGCTTGTGGGGTGTGGCAGTGAGTTGGGGTGCAGGAGGGGTGAAGAAGGGGGTCTCAGGGCAGGGAGTTGGGGTGCAGGAGGAATGCAATATGCAACGGGGGCTCAGGGCAGGATATTGGGGTGTAGGGTGCAGGGGGGGTTCGGGGCACAGGCTCCACCCCGGCACTGCTTATCTTGAACAGCTGTGGGGTGGCAGCAGTGCACAGCAGGGCTAAGGCAGGCTCCCTTCCAGCCCTGGCCCCACAGTGCTCCCAGAAGTGGCCGGCACCACGTCCCTGTGGCCCCTGGGGGAGGGAGGAGCAGAGGACTCCACATGCTGCTCTCACCTGCGGGTATCTCCCCCGAAGCTCCCATTGGCTGTGGTTCCCCGCTCCCGGCCAATGGGAGCTGCGGGGGCGGTGCCTGCAGGCAAGGGCAGCGCGTGGAGCTCTTTGCCCAACTGCTCCCCTAGGGGCCGCAGGGACGTGGTGCCGGCCGCTTCTGGGAGCAGCACAAGGTCAGGGCAGGCAGGGAGCTTGCCTTAGCCCCATGGCGCCATGGGGGTGGCAATCCCGTGGGATGGAGCCAAAGCCTTGATGGGCCAGATCCAGCCCATGGGTCGTAGTTTTCCCACCTCTGGTTTAAAGACTTCAAGTTACAGAGAATCCACCATTTACACCTGTTCAAACTGGCAAGTGACCCGTGCCCCATGCTGCAGGGGAAGGCAAACCCCCCCCCCCCCCAGGTCTCTGTCAATCTGAGCAGGGGGAGATTCCTTCCCCAAATAAGAGGATCAGTTAGACCCTCAGAGCAGCCCTGCCGACCTAGCGCTCCTTAGGGACACCCCTGGGAAAGAATTCTCTGTAGTAACTCCCTGCCCATCCCATCTCCGGCCGTTGGGGATATTTGCTGCTAGCAGTGACAGATTGGCTACATGCCATGGTTGGCAGTCCCATCAGCCCATCCTCCTATAAACTTATCAAGCTCAGCCTTGAAGCCCTGAGAGCTGAGTGGCCGGAGGGCAGCGGCTGCTGGCTGGGAGCCCAGCTCTGAAGGCAGTGCAGAATTAAGGGTGGCAATACTGTGAGTCCCCCTCCAATAAAATTATGACCCCCCCAATTCCCTTTTGGTCAGGACCCCCAATTTGAGAAATGCTGTTTTCCCCATGAAATCTGTGCGGTTTAGGGTAAAAGCACACACAAGATCAGATTACACAGGAGGGAGACCAGATTTCACAATCTGTGACACATTTTTTATGGCCGTGAATTTGGTAGGATCCTGACTTTTACAGATTAATTACAAATCCTTGCTATTGGGCTTGCAATTTCATGTGCCAGATTCTTTAATATTCATGGATGGAGATGATCCAGGCCCCCCAGTTTGGTCCCATTAAGCTGTTTGAATCTGGCTTCCATTTCAGTCAATTCAGGGACATTTTCTACTCCCGTATTCTTGTTCTCAGTAGCCATCTTGCCACAGCTTCTAATTATGCTTATTGAAAACTGAGGCTCTTGGGATACGTTAGGATTCAGTAAAGCCCTGGGAAGTTGCTGATGTGCTGACATGGATTAGGGGACAAAGGCGTAAGCAGGGAGTATTTCTTTGTTTTATAAATAAGTTGCCATATTTTCCCCTTCCCTGTTGCTTGTGAGAATTGATAAGATCTGCAGCTGCATGAGAAATGTAGGTATGAAATGAATGCCCTTCGTGTGAGAGAAGGTAAAAGAAACGTTCTCCATCTCCCTCCCAGCTACATAAACAAGCCCTGGCTCATGGCCCCTTCCTCCCACCCCTGAGAACCGCTGACTAGGAATATTTGTAGCAACAGATTGTTGCTAAGCACTGTATTTTCAAGGTAAAAATGCCGGTATGACATGCGTAATGCTGTGAATAGATAGGGGTGGGTATACTAACACTATGGGTGTTTCTATTACATAATCAGGGTTTTGGGGGCCTTGTAACAGATGTAAGCGTGTACATCCTAACTGAGATAACAGGAGTGTGCTGTGACTAATCCAGGGCTTACTCGACAATTGGGTCGAGGGGAACAAGTATTGCCATAAAGAAGCCTGTACTCATATCCGCCTGCGGGTCAACCTGCTCCTTTCCCTTCTAGGAGAGACCATGCCGGTATTGGCCCATGCAGCTTGTATCCCTTATCTCCACCCCGTCCTCAGTGCTTAGCGGTCCCACGTCTTCTTTCCTTCTTTTCTTTTTCTTTATAAGGCTTAAGAACTTTTTCCTGTTGGTTTTAATTTTTTTTTGCAAGCTCAAATTCTGCTCGGCCTTTGGCAGTTCTCACTTCATCCCTATACGGATTCCTCCCATTTTCCATTCCTCGTAGGCTTTCTGCTTTCTCTTAGTCACCCTTTGAGATCCTCGTTCATCCGGTTTGGTCAGCAGCCCTTCCCTATGGGCTTCTTCCTGGATGCAGACTCCAGAGAGTTCCTGCAACTTTGACAAGCCCCCTCCACATCCAGATCCTTCAGCTTTGCAGGCCAGGTCACTTCCCTGCCTAATTCCCTTCATTTTTTGCAGTTTGAGCCATTTGAAATCCAGGACCCCCAGCTGCAGATCGGTTCTGGTTTATCCTTCCATTCGGTTAAACTGAATTAGCTCCTTCTCATTTCTTCCCACTCCACCTCGTCATTAACACACAATGCTACTCCACCACCTTTGCCTTTTTGTTTTCTTTCCTGTACTCCAGCCGTGGCTGCTTTGCCCCGTGGTTCTGTTCTCCCGACAATGTCTGGTTTCCCGTCCTGCACCCGTAGTTTTACTTCCTCCATTTTATCACTCCTGACATTGCTGTAGAGACTTTGCTCAGATTTCTCACACGAGTGGTACAGTCCTTTTACTGCCAGTATCGGCCACCTGACTGTTAGTGTCAGTGCCCTTGGCACTAATGTTCCTCTTCTGCGTTCTCCCGCCCTCTGTCCTTCCTTTCTCCACTGCTGCGCCCTCTCCCACTGGATTTGCCTCCCACGCAGCGTGAGAATCAGGCCTGGAGATTCCATGAGCATCTCCCTGGGTTCCTAGTTTAACGCCCTTTTTAGCAGTTGTGCCAACCTCCATCCCAGAAGTCTGTCTCCCTCCCCACACAGGTGGCGTCCCTCCCATGGGACCAGTCCTCTGTCTGTGAGCGCCTCCCAGTTGTCGAACATCCCCAAGCCCTCCTTAGCCCCACTGCCTGAGCCACCTGGTGATCATCAGCATCTTGTCTCCCCTTCACTCTCCTCCTCTCACTGAAGATCCCCTGAGCCTCCATTTCTTTAAGGCTCTTCCCCAGCCTGCCGCAGTCTCTCTTGATGTGTTCCAGCAAGAATCTAGGGGTCTTTCCCCTCCAAAGAGTTCTGGCTCTGATCCAGACCCAGGGCAGTGGGACTGGCTGGCTCAGGGGCATGGGAATGAGGCACGGAGCTCTGGTGCACAGGTCTGGCTAGCACAAGGGGGTGGGAATGGGGCATGGGACTCTGATCTCGGGCACAGGCTGGGTTGGGGATTGGGAATGGGGCAAGGGGCTCTGATCACAGGACCATGAGACAGGTTCACTTGGGAGGTGGGGTCCCAGGTCTGACCCTGCTCTCTCCCTGCAGCAAGGACCAGGAGCTCCACTGGAGATGGGGCGCCCGGTGCAGCTGGTGCGTCTGGACGAGGAAGAGAACCTAATCCTGAACGAGGAGGCCCTGAGCTGCTGCCTGGAGCAGGGTGGGGTGGGGGACGCCCCCGTCTGCCTGGTGTCCGTCATCGGGGAGCAGCGCTGGGGCAAATCCTTCCTGCTGAACTACCTGCTGCGCCGGCTCCAGCACCCAGTGAGTGTGAACGGGGGCAGGCGTGAGCTGGGGTGTGAGCGGCCCCATCCTGCCCCATGCTGGGGGGTTTAGAGCCGCACACGTGTCTGTGAACAGCCCATCCAGCACCATGTCCAGTTAGCTCGGGCCATGGCTGGACACTAACTTGTCTGTCTGGCCGTGTGGAACACAGCGCGTCTCTCTGTGTCTAGAGAGCAGTGGGTCTGTTTGTCTATCAGATTACGAGTACACCCCTCAGCATGTGTCCTTCCCGCCCCACACTAGTACAATTAAACCCTGTCCCCTCCCAGGGTTTGCAGCCTGGGGTAGGAGCGGGGACCAGTCACTGACCTCCCCCACCCTGCACTGACCTCCCTCCTGCATGTTCCCTCCCAGCAGGAGGCAAGGGACGGGGCAATGGATGGGCCGGGAGGAGGAGCCCCTGGAGGGGTTCGAGTGGCGCGCCGACATGCAGCGGATCACCAAGGGGGTGTGGGTGTGGAGTCAGCCCTTCTGCGTCCCCACCAAGGGGGGCCAGGTGAGTGCGGGTGTTGGAGGTGCACAGGGAAAGGGAAGGAGACATGAAGCACTGGGAGAAGGGGAAGGGGGAACAGATGGAGGGCTGGGAACAAAGGGAATGGGGGGAATAAAGAGGGAACAAGGGATGGAGACACGGGGAAGGAGGCGCCAGGGGAGAGATAACGGGGGGCAATGAAGAAGAATGCGAGAAGGGAGCTAACACTGGGGAAGGTGAGAACAAGCTGGCAGATGCCAGGGGGCTGAGCAGGGGGCAGCTCTGGGGACAGAGGGGCCGTGGGTGGCTGGACAAAGCCGGGAGCTGACCTGGGGCTCTCACTCTTGGCCCCCAGGTGGCCGTGCTGCTGGTCAACACTGAGGGCTCCATGGACATTGAAAGGAACAAGGAGACGAGCATCAAACTCTCTGCCATGTCCATGCTGCTCAGCTCCCACCAGGTTGGGGGGTTCACTAGGGGGCGCTGTGCTGCAGGGAGTGGGTCAGGGCTCAGCAGGGGGCGCTCTCCCCTGGGGGTCAGGGCTGGCCCCAATGCCCCAGTGCGGCTCTAGGGGGCGCTGTGCTGCAGGGAGCAGGGCTCAGCAGGGGGCGCTCTCCCCTGGTAGCCCCAGGGCTGGCCCCGATGCCCCAGTGCGGCACTAGGGGGCGCTGTGCTGCAGGGAGCAGGGCTCGGTAGGGGGCGCTCTCCCCTGGCAGTCAGGGCTGACCCAATGCCCCAGTGCGGCACTAGGGGGCGCTGTGCTGCAGGGAGCAGGGCTCAGCAGGGGGCGCTCTCCCCTGGGGGTCAGGGCTGGCCCCAATGCCCCAGTGCGGCACTAAGGGGCGCTGTGCTGCAGGGAGCAGGGCTCAGCAGGGGGCGCTCTCCCCTGGGGGTCAGGGCTGGCCCCGATGCCCCAATGTGGCACTAGGGGGCGCTGTGCTCGGGGTGGGTGACGTGGCTGGGAAGTGGCCTGGGGCGGCCGTCGCTGCTCGTTGCTGTAGCTCTGTCCGTCTCCTGATTCTTTGCAGATACTGAACATTGGCCGTCGGGTGAAGGACCCGGATCTCGAATACCTGGAGGTGAGGCCGGGCAGCGCGACACAGAACATGGCCTGGCCAGGTTCTCCCATTCACCCCACAGGTTTATTACCCCTCCCCATGGGTCCTGTGGGGAAACTGAGGCCCAGAGAGAGAAACTGACTCTCCCACAGTCAAATGGGCCTTTGGACTCAGCACTGTCACCGCACAGCCCAGACTGGCTCTCTCTCCCACGTGTCTGGCGTGGGCCACTGAGCCAAAGTTAGGACCCTCCCTTCCCTCCAGCCCGGCTCCACCATCAGTGGGAACCTGCTGGGGCCAGGGCCTGGGGAGGTTGCTCTGCCCCCTGCTCTGCTCTTCTCTTCAGGCTCTTATCCAGCCCCAGCCCCACTGGGTTGAGCCCTGGCAGTCGCGCCCTTAGCGATGTCACTGCCGCCTGCCCTATATGCCATGTCCTGCCCCTGCACCATGCCTCTGGGGGGATTCTCTGTGTGTGAGAGGGGTTGGCTCTGGGAGGGTTTTTTTCTTTCCTCACTGCCCTGGCTCCAGTGCGTAGCAGAAACCTTGTAAATGCAGAGAGACCGTGGCCTGGGGAGAGCTCAGGGAAATGCCGTGTGGCCAAGATTGTTTGCAGTGTGAGCAGAGCCGTGGTTTGAGTCCCTGGGCCGTGCAAAACAGAGTTGGTAGCATCCATCAGCCTGAAGCAATGGTGGTGTGGGGGAGGGTGCGCTTCTCGGGAGCACTGGAGAGAAGAAGCAAGCGCTGGAACTGAACTTTCTTCTCTGTGGCGCGTTGGGTGTAGAGAATGGGTTGTGCACAGACAACATCCCACCCGTGCCAGACCCCCAGGGCCTCCCCCACCATCCCCTTGGCCAGGTGCAGCCTCACACGCTTCTCTCCGCTCCACAGATGTTTCTGCACGTGGCTGAAGTGGTGGGAGAGGCCTATGGACTGGAGCCCGTTCAGGTGAGACACCATCACCTGCCCTGCCCCATGCAGCCCCACATTGCACCCCTCCTCCACTCCCTAGGGCTTGAGGCTTCTCCCCACCTTCTTCCCACTACAGCCTCTCCCCACCCCTTTTAACCCCCACTCCCCTCCTGTCTCCCCTGCAGCACCTAGGACTGCTGGTGCGGGACTGGAGCAGCTCCGAGCTCCTTGGAGCCCAGGGTGGGGAGCAGCATCTGAGAGACGTCAGACACGTGAGTATGGGGCTTGGAGGGTGGGGAATGGGACCCAGGGCCTGTCTCCTGTGGAGGGTGCCTGCCCCGATCCGGACCAAGGGCAGGGTCTGTCCGCCTCAGGGAGCTGGGGAATGGGACACGGGGCCTTGCCCCTCTAGGGGGCTGGTAGCCTCACCCTTTATAAAGATTACCTGATAATTCCCATTACAAGACCCCTTTTTAGTTGCTTATAACTTTAACGGTTTGGGCTGAAATATTCCAGGCTTGTTCTCTGCCTCCAGCTGAATTTCTGCTAGTTTTCTCCAGCCATTTCTGAGAACGGAAACACGCTGTTTTGGCCATTTGAAAAGAAAATTCTGATGTTCCTTGTTTTGAATATCTCTAGACACCCCCCACTTCAGAGCAGGGACTTGAAATGTGGCAGGAGGGTTTGGCCTGCTTGTCAGAGAGATGCCAGGGGTTGTTGCCAAGAAAATCCCCCCATTTCTGGCCGAGTAACAAGCCCTTGGATAATTTCGTATCTCCCATGGATAATCTTTGCACGTGCTCAGGAGAGACTGGCTGGAGTTTAGCAGAGAAAGTCTCCTTCCAACACCTACCACAGACGAGACAGGGCTGCTCCAGACCCTCTCTGACTGCCCAGCCGGTCGGGCTGGTGTTAACACAGATGTTCGTGTGTCAATGTAACGATTCCCCCTGGCTCTGGCAGATGCTGGAGGCAACGTCCCCTTGCAAACACCCCAGGGCCCTGGAAGTGCTGAGCAGCAGCAGCACCAGCAGTTACCTGATGCCCTTCCCCGGCAAGCGGATCTCAACTGGCAGCAAGGGAACCCTGAGAGGTAACAGACCCGGGAGAGCGGCTCTGAGCCCCCTGCCATGTGCTGGGCAATGCGACTGGGTCGCTGCTCCTGCCTGCACATGGAGGGCAGTGAGAAGGGGGATCAGAGGAGTGCCCGCACGTGGAAGGTAACGACAAGGGGGATGAGTCAGGCCCTTGATTCCCCCATCATTGTCCATCTCTCTCCGCTTCGCAGACATGGATGAGGATTTCCGGGACAGCCTGAGGGACTATGTCACCACCCTGGTGGGCTCGGCCGCTCAACACATCCGGAGGGACCAGCACGGAGAGCTGCTCACCGGGACACAGCTCGCTGCCAAGATAAAGGTGGGGACCTGCCAGCTGTGCTGCAGGGATCAGGACGGGCTGCTCTCCGCTGGCAGTCCGTGATTAACCCAATACTTATGTGGCATCACTGTGTGGCTGTTCCCCAGCTGCCCCACCCCAGAGGTGGCTGCATCTCAGCACCAGGTGAGCCCTCCCTGTGTTCACAGCCTTTCTAAGTCCCGTGGAGTCTGTGATGTGGTGATTTCTTTTGGTTCCTTTGCAGAATTTATCTGATGTGATGAAGAAACATCGCTTTGGCTTCTCCTCCCCCTGTCAGGTATCATCTCTGCCTCTGACCTGATCATGGGGTGTCTCCCCTCTCCCGTCCATTCCATACCAGTGTAGCACTACACTGGGGTAGCACTGGGAGCTGAGTCCCTCCTGCTGGAGGAGAGTGGGAAAGGGTCTGAGTGAAACCTCTGGTTCTTGGACTGCGAGGTAATCAAAGATTTTCTCTAGAATTGACAGCGGATGGTGATGGAGGGTTTCACCTACGGACACATCTTGAGTCCTGACACCTGTAGCATCAACCAACTCTGCAGATGTTGGCATGCAAATGAGAGCAGTTTATCAGAACTGGCCTGGAAATGGGATTTTTTATTTTTCCTGCGGAAACCGTTGAGCCCCCAAAGCCCCCAAATGTTTCCATTTGGCAATGCTGCCAAGGTGGCTCCTGGGAACTATAGTTCATGCTCCTCACATGCCCCATTCTCCTCTATGGAGCTGGGCGTAGAGAGGAGAATGAGGCAGTCAAACTACATTTCCCACATTGCATCATGGATCCTCATTGTGGTGAAGAGAAGCCTTGGACATTGTGGTCCTGGTGCATCATGGGGAAATGAAGTCTGGCCAGGGAGCCCAGCACATACAGCAGAATGAGGCATGTGAACTACATTTCCCATAATGCGACAGCATCTTCTTTCTTGGTGTGTGGACATGGCCCCAGTGAATCATGGGAGACGTGGCCGTGGTGGGGAGAGGTGGCTTTAAAGCCACTATTGTGCTCCCTGATATCCAGGACTAGGGTCCCTGGACCCATTGTGTGTGAAGGGTCCGAGCCTGAGGCCTGGCGGCACTTGCAGATGTAGAGCGCTGTGAGTGAAACCCGCCTTTGGAGAGCATAGTAGGAAAGTGCTGCAGTGCGTCCATACTGACAGCTGCCTGCGCACTGGCGTGGCCACTCGCAGCAGCATTGGGAACGGTGCATTATGGGCAGTTCTCCCAGCATGCAAGTGACTGCAACGTGCTTTTCAAATGGGGGGGTGTGGCAGGGAGTGTGTTGTGTGTATGTAAGGGGAGAGAGAGTGGGGTTTTGGGGTGCTGAGAGTGTGTCAGCATGCTGTCTTGTAAGTTCAGACCCCTCTACCCCCCACCTTTCTTTGAAAGGGCACTTCCACCTCCCTGCACCGATTTCACAACAATGAGAAGAGGGGCCACTCGATTTAAGGAGATTATGGGATGTTTCCTGAGATCAATCAGAGCTCTGTTGCAGAGTAGTTGTAGCCCTGCTGGACTCATGCTCTGGGAGGCCACCAAAAGTATCCCACAAGTCTACTTTCTTTCCTCTCTGGCTTGTCACATTTGGTGGGCAGTCCAGTTTTCCCAGGCTGCACCACTAACAAGGGAAGATTGGCTGCAGCTGGGGAGGACACTAGGGAGTCTGGGATACGGGTGGTTGCACTCAGCCCCACATAATGCAGTGTAGATGCTGGAGGTCCAGGCTGGGACTCAGGGTTCAACCAGTCCTAACCTGGGGTTACAAATAAGTGTAGCTGCTCCAGTCCTAGGTTAACAACCCCAGGGGCTGCTAACTCGAGTGCTACTAACTTTGGCCTTACATCGCCGTGTAGACACAACCTGGAACTGGGGTATAGCTGTGTCTGCTTAATTCTCCAGCCTGGGCTGTCTCTCACAAGGCTTTGCTAGTGACAAGCAGCAAACCCCTCCAGGTGCTGTGATCATTCAGCCATCAGCATGTGGAGCCCCCACACCCAGCTAGGTTGCATGAATGCTCCCAGAGCCACTCACGAATCACATAGAGAAAGGCATCAGAGCCCTGGCTGGGATGATTTAGTTTGGGGATTGGTCCTCCTTTGAGCACAGGGATGGACTAGATACCTCCTGAGGTCCCTTCCACCCTGATATTCTAGTCTATGATCAGCCAACCTCCCAAGCCCCAGCCTTGCACCCCAGAGCTGGACCGTTTTGCCTTGGTCAGAAGCTCTGACCAATGTAAGTTTATTACATAATCTGCCCCTCCCTCGCTGTGGAGAGGACACACACACCAGCCTTTGTAAACTGAGCTGAGAGTTCCCAAGCACTGAAACACACTGGTTTAGGTAAAATATAAGACAGGTTATTAACTGCAGGAAGAGAGATTCCAGTGATTATATGTGGTAGGCACAAAAGTCAGGGATAGTTACCAAAGAAAATAAAAGATAAGCTCAGACTTTAAATCTCAGTCCTTATTAGACCACCCAGCTTTGGTCAAGCAGTTTTTCTCACCGCACAGGAGGTTACAGGTGGGTAATAATCCTTAATCCGCTGGCTTCCCCTCAAAGCCTGGGGCCAGTCTCCCCCATTCACGTCTTTGTCCTCCCAGCGCTCTTGTTCCTTCCAGCACAGGTGGGGCAGGAGAGAGGCCAAGTCATGATGCTGCTGTCCCCTATTTTATAGACTCGGTCCATGTGTCTGGAAAGCACCAGCCCAGACGCCCCGGTGGGCTTTGCTGAGTCACAGACCTGAGCAATCCCCCGTCGCATGATGCTTGCGCAGCTCTTACATAACTGTAAATCCCTTGTTTATATTCCTCCCACTGATTAATGGTCATTTAACACCTTCCAGGAGTGGATCCCCTCCTCTGCTGTCACTGGAGAACTGGCAGCAGACAACTCTCAAACTCACAACAGTTTTCAGTAACAATCTTACAGAAAATCTCATGTTAAGTATCCCTCTACTGTTACTCACACCTTCTTGTCAACTGTCTGAAATGGGCCATCCCGATTATCACTGCAAAAGTTTTTTCTCCTGCTGATAATAGCTCACGTTATTTGATTAAGCCACTTAAAGTTGGTATGGCAACCTCCACCTTTTCATGTTCTCTGTATATATCTATCTTCCTACTGTATATTCCACTCTATACATCCAATGAAGTGGGCTCTAGCCCACAAAAGCTTGTGCCCAAATAAATTGGTTAGTCTCTAAGGTGCCACAAGTACTCCTCGTTCCTCTGCAGTAGCCTCTCCAGAATAGATCCACAGCAGAGACTGTTTTGGAGTCATTGCTCCTCCACTACAAGATTTAACCCAGATTTTGTCCTCCAAAACCTGTCTCTGGAAGGTCAACGAAAGCCCCCAAGTACCACCAGATGTGCAAGAGCAGGTGTCACTGATGTGCTGTCGGGCATCAGCCACAGGCCGAGCTCACCTGGGGCAGGGTTTCCAGAATCCTTGGTGAAAGGAACGTGCACAAGTGCACTGGGTCAGGGAATGGAGCCAACGCTGGGCTGCCGTGAGGGTCGGACTGGAGACTGGCAGTACCAGAAACCCCAAGTGACTGCCACACGGCCTGGCGGCATTGCTCTGTTACCTGAGGCTGCTGCGGTGGAAGCTGCAGCCATGAGTTGGAGACACAGTCCCATAAACTGCAGCTCACTCCAGCCGTGTCCTCTCCGCACAGATGGCCATCACCTTCCACAACCAGGGAGTCATGGACAGAGCCCGCCGCGACCACAATGACTTTCTGAAGAAGTCGGTGAGTGATGGCCGGTGTGGCCCCAGCCAGGGGAACCCAGAAAAACAGCCTGGTCACCTCTATGGGATTCAGGGTTTGGGGTAGCAGATGGGAGTTAATATGTCTGGTTCCCAGGGTGGCTGCAGAGATAGGAGACTCCAAGCCCAGCACAACAGGGGAGAGGCCTAACTCAGCAATGGAGCGGTGCATTGCCCAGTGTAACGTGAGCCCCAATCTTGGTCATGGTCATTGCAGCACTTGACACATCTAATCTTTGCTGTTTCCTCTCCCAGTACATGTTTACCTCCTCTGAGAAGTTTGTGGTGCAGCGCAGGCAGTTGCTGGAGCGGTGCCGAAAGGAAATGCTGCCGAAGACAGAGTCCCTGCTGAATGCAGAGCTGATGAAGGACAAAGAGGCCCTGCTGAGGGAGCTGGAGGCAGAGCTGATGCGGATGGCTGAGTCCTTCAAGGCGACTAATGAGAAGCACAAGAAGATGGCGCTGAGAGTGGTCTACGCAGTTGCTGGTGCTGGGGTCGTCGCAGCTGCTGGTGCTGGGGTCGTCGCAGCTGCTGGTGCTGGGGTCGTCGTCGCAGCTAGTGCTGCTAGGGTCGTCGCAGCTGGTGCTGCTAGGGTCGTCGCAGCTGGTGCTGCTAGGGTCGTCACAGCTGCTTGTGCTAGGGTCGTTGCAGCTGCTGGTACTGGGGTCATCGCAGCTGCTGGTACTGGGGTCGCAGCTGCTGGTACTGGGCTCGTCATAGCTGCTGATGCTGGGTTCATCGCAGCTGCTGGTGCTGGGCTCGTCATAGCTGCTGGTGCTGGGCTCGTCACAGCTGTTGGTGCTAGGCTTGTCACAGCTGCTCGTGCAGGAGTCGTCGCACCTGCTGGTGCTGGGGTCGTCGCACCTGCTCGTGCAGAGGTCGTCGCACCTGCTCGTGCAAGAGTCATCACACCTGCTGGTGCTGGGCTCGTCGCACCTGCTCGTGCAGAGGTCGTTGCACCTGTTCGTGCAGGAGTCATCGCACCTGCTGGTGCTGGGGTCGTCACAGCTGCTGGTGCTAGGCTCATCATAGCTGTCGGCGTGGGGGTCGTCGTAGCTGTCTGGGCTATTTTCATCAAGTATAACTGAGGGAACAGCTATGCTGCTGGGTGCGGGCGGCATAGCTGGGATCTGGTCAGGCTTGGGCGAGGGGGGGAGAGAGTTAGTGGCTATGAACTGGGCTGATGCCACCACCAGCCAAAGGGAGGAGGGAGACAGGACTGAGGAGCTGTGTGATATGCACCCCAGATCTGGACAGTGCCCCCCCAGCCCACTGTGAGGTGATGAATGGGGCGACGGGACTGCAGCGCAGCCCAGACCCGTCACCCACAAACCACCCCAGAGCGGGGGAGTCGTCACCCACAGATTCTAAGAAGGGAAATTGGTCCAACCCGCTCTTGAAAACCTCCAATCCCTGTGTGACACCCAGGCCCAGCGCCACCCCAGTGGAGGGTTCAGTGCCCAGTGTCAGCAACACCTAACAGGCCTGACAAACTTGCCGCACCTAACACACCGCTGTCACGGTATTTAGCCAGTCCCTTCCAGTTCTATGCGATAGGTATATCTCCATACGTTGTTATAAACAGGTGTAATCCTTCTTAGGCTTGCCCAGAAATTATAGGCAATTTGTACGCAATACAGCCAGATGGCTGCCCCACTGACCAAAAAGAAACAGCCAAATGCAGTTCAGTGGACTGATGAGTTGTCATAAACAGATAGCTAAGGGTTAATGTCTCTTTCACCTGTAAAGGGTTAACAAACAGTCACCTGCAACACCTGACCAGAGGACCAATCAGGAGACAAGATACTTTCAAATCTCGGTGGAGGGAAGTCTCTGTTTGTGCTTTTTCTTTGTACGTTGTTCTCTCTGGGTTCTGAGAGGGACCAGACGTACCTACAAGCTCTCTACTCTTCTGTTCAAAATTAGTAAGTAAAAAGGCGGTTTTAGTCTTTTGATTGTTTTCTCTATTTGCAAATGTGTAGTTTGCTGGAAATATTTCAAATTGTATTTTGCTGGGGGGAGGCTTCTCTCTAGTGTCTATAAGTTGAAAGACCCTGTATATTCATCTTGAATTTACAGAGATGATCTTTATTCTTTCTTTTATTAAAGCTTTTCTTTTTAAAGACCTGATTGATTTTTTCCCCTTGTTAGAGGCTCAAGGGAATTAAGTCTGTACTCACCAGGGAATTGGTGGGAGGAGGGAAGGTAGAATTCCTCTGTTTTAAGATTCAAGGAGTTTGAATCACAGTAATCTTCCAGGGTAACCCAGGGAGGGAAAAAGTCTGGGAGAGGCAAGGTTGGGGGAAAGGTTTTACTTTCCTTGTGTAAGATCCAGGGGGTCTGGGTCTTGGGGGTCCCCTGGGAAGGTTTTGGGGGGACCAGAGTGTACCAGGCACTGAAATTCCTGGTTGGTGGCAGCCTATTAGATCTAAGCTGGTAATTAAGCTTAGAGGAGTTCATGCTGGTACCCCATCTTTTGGACTCTAAGGTTCAGACTGGGGAAATATACCATGACATGGTGGCAGTGTGCGGGAAAGATGGAATCCAAAAGCCAGTAAGATTATTAATTTTCTTTTTCTCTGCTAGCTGCTTATAAGAAGAGAGAAGGGGTGGAGGGGTTAAAACTACAGCCAGAAATTTTTTTCTCCTTTTCTCCTTTCTGGCTGTGGAGAGAGACTGCCTGAAGGCAGAGACATTAGTTTAACGACGGTCGTTTGTTAAACAAAAGGGACTCCAGTGGTGAGTCATTGAACTCCAGCAAAACACATTTTCATATACAAGGTTTTTTTATTTTCTAACCTTGCCGGGAAAGGCTAGCTAGAAAGAGTGAAAGAAGACTCTGTTGCTAAGCAACCCCAAGGAGGCAGCAGAGAAACAGCAGTTCAGGCAGTAAACACCAGAGCGCAACCAGCACAACAAAACAGGAACAATGAGCACCAGTGCAGCAACAAGCAAACTAAAAATAGCGAAACTACAAGCAATAAACAAACACAACCAACATAAAAGACAAATGGAACTAATTCAGGCACAAATGGCCAGGGAAGAGGCAGCCCACAAAAGAGAACAAGAAGCAAAAGATGTGGACCACCAATGAGAAATGGAAAAACAACAACAAGAGATGGAAAAGCAAAAAAACGAGAGGGAAGAGAGGGAAAAAGAGAGAAAGCAAGAACTGGACTTGGCGCAGGCCAGGCAGCATGCTCCAGCCAATCCTAAGAACCCTTCTCCAGTTATGGTTCCACATCCCAAGAAATTTCCCACCTACAAGGCAGGTGATGACACTGAAGCCTTCTTAGAAAATTTTGAAAGGACCTGCCATGGGTACAGCATCTCTAAGCCCAGTACATGATAGAACTGAGGCCACAGCTCAGTGGACCTTTAGCAGAGGTGGCGGGCTGAAATGCCTAAGGAGAACATGAACGATTACACTGCTCTACAGCCAAAATGCTTCTGAAATAAATGTAGTCCAACTAATTCTGGGTCACTGAGAACGAAAATGATGCTTAATATTGTTGATTGGCTCTAGTTTTCAAGATATGCTATTGGGTCAGTATATACGACCCTTGACTTGGGAATGGCGGAGGATAAGTGAGTTATAAAGGGAAGGGATCTCAATTTAAACCAGAAATGACTAAAATACATCTTTGACTGGATCTATGAATAAATCTATGACTGGGTTTGGACAGTACTTGCTTTTTAGGCAAAACAATGAATGATGCAATCTGAAGCTGGTATTGTGTCATACATGATATGAATTGCATCATGTTATTCCTAGAAGTCATGGATGATGCAATCATAACGAAGCTTACATCACTCTGCTGAACAAATTGCCCTATATCAGCTCTAGAAATCATACAGTGTCGTGCTCTCTTATTTGTCAGTGTTTGATTTTGCAAAGGGACACATTTCTGTTTAGCCAAAGTGAGCAGAGATGCCTCGTACTTGTGTGAACAGTGCAGATAACTTCTGCTATGTTTGTGGTGAAGTGACTTTTGCATCACAAAAGCGCAGTATAACCACTATGGTTAAGAAAGCCTATCACCTTTATTTTGGCTGCACAACTGGAGATCAGGACAAGAGGTGGGCCCCACACATATTCTGCAACACTTGTGCAACAAATCTTCGCCAGTGGTTGAACAGGAAAAGGAAATCTATGCCTTTTGCAGTGCCAATGATTTGGAGAGAGCCAACAGATCATACCAGCAATTGTTACTTCTGCATGATGCCTCCAGTTGGGAAAGGTGTGTCAAAGAAGAAAAAGTGGACTGTGCATTATCCAAACTACTGGGAGAAGACTTGGCCAACCAGGTGAAGCGGGCCAAGAGAGTGCGAATGGTTACACGCAGCCAAACCAGGCAAGCTTCCAGAACCATCCCGGTTCCTGAGCCGTCCACAAGGGCCTCGTCTGTGTTACCAGAGACCCAGACAGAGGTAGTGGACCCGGATCCCCTGCCAATGACTGAAACAGCCACAGTGACTCCAGTCCCAGACCGGACCTGGAAACGCAACCAACACAGAACCGTTGCCAGCATTAATGCCAGCGCTTGCAAACCCATCTTCAACCCCAATGCCAGAGGGCGCCAGCGAGCCTGAACTGGCAGAAGCAGCAGACAACCACACCCAAGAGGCTCAGCCAGAGCCTGAAATACCACCTGGTGCACCAGCGGAGAGCGGTTCACCGGCAACGGAAACAACCCCATCACCTACATCGCTTCCAGACGGACCAAGCCCAAGTCCCCAGTCTGAGGAAGAACTGGTGTCTCCAGCCTCCAGGAAACAGTTCCAGACTGAGCAGGAAGCAGATGACAGCCTTCAGAAAGCTTGGGCAGCGGCACGGAGCACCCCACCGCCTTTCAGCTCTTCTACCAATCCCAGTTTGTTATAGAACAAGGGCTTTTATACAAGGAGATTCTTTCTGGTGGACACCAGGAAGAATGGCACCCACAAAGACAGTTGGTGGTTCCAACTAAGTACCGGGGGAAGCTCTTAAGCTTAGCCCATGATCATCCCAGTGGCCATGCTGGGGTGAACAGAACCAAAGACAGGTTGGGGAAGTCCTTCCCCTGGGAGGGGATGGGCAAGGATGTTGCCAAGGCTTTACCCAGCTTAAAGCAACACCCACGTCTGACCCTGTGCTAAGGGCCCCGGACTTTAACAAACTGTTCCTAGTAACCACAGATGCGTCCGAGCGTGGTGTGGGAGCAGTTTTAATGCAGGAAAGACCAGATCAAGAATTCCATCCTGTCGTGTTTCTTAATAAGAAGCTGTCTGAGAGGGAAAGCCACTGGTCAATCAACGAAAGAGAATGCTACGCCATTGGGTACGCTCTGGAAAAGCTATGCCCATATGTTTGGGGCGGCGTTTCCAGCTACAAACCGACCATGCTGCACTGAAGTGGCTTCATACTGTCAAGGAAAATAACAAAAACCTTCTTCGGTGGAATTTAGCTCTCCAAGATTTTGATTTTGAAATACACATTTCAGGAGTTTCTAACAAAGTGGTTGATGCACTCTCCTGTGAAAGTTTTCCCATAATCAACTAGTTAAAATAGTCCTTGGAATGTGGGACAGATTGTTAGTTTTTATATAATCAGTAGTATGTCTAAAGGTGCATGTGTCTTATTAACTCTGTTTTCTCCTAGAGCTCCAAGAAGAAATCACAGCCAGTGTGGAACCGGCTGTCCAACCCTATCTGTGATTTGGGCGAGGATGTTATACATTTTAAGGTGAAGGGTAACAACCTTTATGTGTGCAGTAATATAAAATCCCTCTTGGCCAGAAGTACAGAATCACTTACCTGCAAGGGGTTAATCAGTTCAATTAACCTAGTTGGCACCTGACCAGAAGGACCAATGGGGAAAGAAGATACTTTCAATGATGGGGGGGAGGTTTTGTGTTTGCCCTCTCAGAGAGAGGGACCAGGGCAGGAAAAAACATCTCCTAAAACACCTGTAATGAGCATCCAAGATTACAAAAATTATAAGTAAAGCTAGGGAATGCATTAGATTATCTTGTGTTTTAGCTTGTGAATTTTCCCTATGCTAAGAGGTAATTTTATTCCTGTTTTTTAACTGTGAAGCTGAGCTAGAGGAGAATCCTCTGGGTTTAAATCTTTTTATTACCCTGTAAAGTTGCCTTCCATCCTGATTTCACAGGTATGAGTCTTCTTTATTTATTTTTTTATAAAATCTTTGTTTAAGAACCTGATTGATTTTCAGTGTCCTAAAAACCAGGGATCTGGTCTGTGCTCACTTGTTAACCTATTGGTTGGTATATTATTCTCAAGCCGGCCAGGAAAGGGGGTGAAGAGGCTTGGTGCGATATTTTGGGGGTGGGGGGGGTAGAGCTCCAAGTGGCCCCTCCCTGAATGTTTGTTGAAATCACTTGGAGGTGGTAGCGATACCGTCCAAGGACAAGGAAAGGAATTTGTGCCTTGGGGAAGTTTTAATCTAAGCTGGTGGAATATAAACTTAGAGGGTCTTTCATCTGTACCCCAGAGTTCAGAGTGGGGCAGGGAACCCTGACAGCAGCGATTTGGCAAGAGGAGGCCCAGCCGTGTTTGTCAGAGATGACAGGAGCTTGGTTTAGGTGAGATAATCTACTTTAGCCTGTTATGCCTGGACTCTAGGAAGCGTGTTACACTTTTCTTGTGCACCTGCCACCCTTCTGCCAGGAGTGTCAGCAGCAACCAGGCCCAAGTCCTTATTTTAGGGGATTTGCTACAATTTCTTAACTTTGTCTCCAGCCCCCACAGTCATCTAGGGATCTGCACCCAAGCTGGGTGCCTTGGCCAGGCAAGTCTGTACCCACGCGCAAGAGGTTTGAAGAACCAAACTTTGTTGGGGGTGAACTGGGGACATCTGTTTACAGTTTAACACCTTCCACCACCATTTAGCACCTCAGTCAGAGTCCCAAACCAATGAAACCCTAAATGACTGAACCTGAATGTGAACCAGTTTGTTCCCCTCAGCTTGTGGCTCCCCAACTTCCTCCCCACAGTCTGGGGTTCCGGAAGACCAGGAAAGTCAGGGTCCCTGGGCAGCTCGGGGGCTCTACCACCTTCCCAGCGATAGCAATTCCAGCAGCTAGGACAGGGAGGCCTCACCAGGCACTGGGTGCTGTAGAGGCTGCTGGGAATTCCGCTGCTCTCGCTTACTATGTGCAATGGCTCGCCCGCGGCTGTTCCCCACCGAACACTGGGGGCTGTGGATGAATCCAGCTGCTGCTCAACTAACTGAGACTGCTTCTGGGCTCTAACATCTGCTTGTCCCAGCTGGACAACTGGCCCCTCTGGTGAGCTCTGCCTACCCAAGGCAATTCCAGCTCTCAGCTCAGCTCTTCGAGATACAAGGGGGTTGGGGTTTTAAGTACCAGCCACGTCTCTATCACCCAAAGAGTTATTCCCATCACAAACATTCAATCTCTCTCCCCTTGCCCTCCAGCGCTATCCAGGGCCTCTCATCATCGACACAAGGAGCGAAGTCTAGCCATGCACAAGCAATGCAATTACTGTACTGGCTGTATGCTAATGTAAATTAAGTTGTCTTAATTTGGAGTGTACTCAGAGCAATAGTCTTGCTTTCACTACACCTGTAGCTCCGTGTTGTGCTATTAAGGAAAGTGTGTGTCCTCAGTTGAAATCATTCCAGCTGCTGCGTAGTGTCCCTGAAGGACAGCACACCTGGTAGTTTGTGCAGGTCCAACGGACACGCTGTCATGGAGTCACAGGTCCGATGCTCTGGAACTGCTCTGTATAAAGCCAGCCAGGATTCTCGGGTAGCATGATTTCATTCAGGGCACGCTGTCCAGGCCAAGAAGCCTCATCGGCTATGGTCTTCCTGGGTCTGACCCCAGAGCATTCATCACCTCTGTTCTCACCGTGCACGTCTGCTGTGGGTCCACCTGGATGGGACCCCTGGGGAAGCCAGAGGCCTCTGCATCCCAAATTCGCAGTCAGCAGTGACTCTCAGCCAATGCTGTAAAACAAAAGGCTCATTAGTTGACAGGAAAATGGTGTAGAACAGAGCTTGTTAGACAAAAAGCTCGACCATTCAGCAAATAAAATCTTGGAGGACCCAGGGCCTGGTGCCCCCAGGTGCCCTCTCTGACTTCCCAACAGGAGACTGACCTGCGTCCAGTGACCGACCTCTGACAGGCCC